>NC_133130.1:176806038-177106038 GCF_048418815.1 Hemitrygon akajei | reverse complement strand
AAAATCATTTTCATTGATGTTAGTCAGTTTTGTATGTTTAACTGTTCCCGTTGTATCAGAGGACAACACCTAAACATAATGTTGGTCATGCAGTGGATAGGAATCTGAATGATACAAATTTGTGATTCTATTTTAGCTCTGAAATCCCCATGTTTCTTAAACCCACTCCCTGCCCAAATGAAGATTTTAAAAACTGCTGAAATCTTGGAAGTTGTGGCAAGAATGAAAGTTGTAAGAATTGATTTCAGGGGTTTCTAACTGTGGCACTCATGTTAGAACAAGTTTATCCATTGGCACTGTAAAATAAATGTCCAAGAAGTGATTTTTAGAAGTTGGCTGCAGAAATTGTACCATCTGCTGAGATCATTGCACACCAAGAGATTCCATTGTAAGCAGTAAAAGTTTGGATGAATGCCATTCTCCAGCACAGCACCACTTCTCCAAGATCTGGTAATTAAGCTCAGGTCATGCAGTATGGTTGATGATCAGTAAATGCTTAGGATGAGCACCGTATTAAAACGTTCCATTTTATCAAGCCAGAGAATGTTTAATGAGGCTTTAACTCTGAGAGACTAGCACTTTGTATTTGGCAGCGCCCTTATTGGAGTGATTTCAAAACTGATTTTAAATCTTTAAATATTTATCTATTTTTGGTTTATTTTTGGAAACAAAAATGCATTGGTTCCCACTAAGCCTTTCCTTGCTTTTATCAGCCCTTTCTCAGCAAGGTTTCTTTTTACTGGCTTTTGAAGAACCCTTATTGATTCCAAACCAGAGCAAGTTAGACTCTTTACCCACATGTTTGTGTAATTTTAAAATTTAGTAGAATCTTCTCTTTGGCCTTGCTTTGACAACAGTTCTAGTATCTAAAGTTTCTCCATTACAATAGGTACAGCAAAGGTTGACCAAGATTAGGCTGGTATCTCTTAGAAGAAGCCTGTTGCAAAATAAGATGCCCAGGACTGGATTGAATACTTGACCAGCATTTCTTACAATTATTATTTATTCTTAAACATTGGCCATGAAATTAAAAAAATATCAATGACCTTTTGGCTTTGACTACTTGACACTTAATCACATCTGTTGTTTCTCTTCTGGTTGTGTCTTCTGTATAAATTTTAGTGTTAAACTATTGCTGAAATTTGAATTTAACTTGGATTTGTGTAGTTTATACAGTTAAGCCTATTGCAGTTTAGTTTGTGCTTTCAATCTTTTTGCCATACTAAATTGATCCATTTGCAGTTCTGTACTGGTGGGTGAGGAGAACAGCAGCACTACAATTTGCTAGTTTACATTTTGTAAATGAGGTTATAAGGTAGCATGTTATTGTTGCTTCCTGTTTTGCCAGAAATAGTAGACCAAATTAAAATCCAGTCCATAACCCCACTGCTTTGTATTCCAGCTCACCTGTTGATTGGATTTGATTTTTGTACTAATGAGTTTAGATTTTATGTTGCCTAAGTGTGAAGTTACTTATATGTCATGGGCGTTTTAAAATATAGCTTTAAGTTTACTTATGATCACAGATATGTCTTGTGAAATATTTTGTGGTTAAAGCTGTTTAATTTGGGCTTTTAAACAGACTTGACAATTATTTCTGCCACTAAGTTTTTTATTTTGTTACAGGTCTGTTATTCCTTGAAGCAAGTGCAAAAACGTAAGTGCGCTGCTTGATACAAGTCACTAGAAAAGTCTTGGAATAGTATAGTGGCTGTCTTTTCATCAATAAAATCCTTTCTCAATTTATATGGAATAGGTGATTTGCTCTTTAGAACGTTTCCACTTTGGACTGAATTTTATTCCTGGCAGCAGGTGCAGTTTTTGTGTTTGTTTTTGTAAAACCAGAAAGCAGCCCCTGCCCCCAAAATTCCCAACACATGACTCTATGCTGGATGATGCTTTGAGAACTAAATGTAAGAAGCAAGTATATAGATTTATTTTGCCTTGGGGAAATGGTTTTTAGCCTGGCCTCCTTGCGACAGTAAATAAGAGACTCTTCCTTTGTTCCTAGAGGTGAGAATGTTGAGGATGCATTCCTGGAGGCAGCCAAGAAAATCTACCAGAATATTCAGGATGGCAGTCTGGATCTCAACGCAGCAGAGTCTGGAGTACAGCATAAACCGTCTGCTCCACAGGGTGGTCGACTAATCAGTGAGCCCCAGCCCCAGAGAGAAGGCTGTGGCTGCTAGTAATCTTCAGCTAGCGAACCTCTTGACCTTCCACATCCTACTCTTCTGTCTTTTGTCAAAGCAGTATTTCTCACTGCTTCCTTGTCTGCTGATAATCTGACAGGATAAATTTTGCTGCTGTGACAAGTTTAACACAATGATAAAAAGGCCTCTCGCTAAACCACCTTAGATGTTTATCAGGTTACAAGGAAAATGAGTAGAGTAATAAATCCTCTCATGCATGGAATTTAGAATTGAAATATTTTCTTACTTGTTCTTGTGGTAGTTCATCATCCCTCAATCTGTGATCCAATTTCAACGCTTGTCAGCCAAATAAATATGCTGACGTTGTATAGTTCCATCTTGCCACCATGGGGTGGGGGGAGGGGTTATAGACGTAACCTCACTATCCATTCAAAAAGATTCTTGTACAGTAAATACCTTCTTACCCATACAACTGTTGTCTGTGCGGTTCAAAGTTACTGAGGTTCTTTGACTGTGAACTGACATCCAGCTCAAACTACAGGGTGTCTGTAACATGTAGAGTATGCTTGTTGCTGTTCATAAGTTCCCCACCCAGTTACAAGTCTTCATGGGGTTCTAATTCCAGCTCTTGTCTTAACCTTGCACGGGGAAATGGCTATTACTCATCTTTCCCTCTTTAAAATGCAAAAGAAGGCTTTGGTGTGCTTTTTGTCATTTTATTCTTTATTAACACGTAAATATGTATAAAATTTGAAGGAACTGAACTAACATTTAAATACATCTGTATGTATATGATTTTAATGAAGAAACAAATTGATCACTGGCACTGAGTACCAGTTTGTACAGTACAATCTAAGTGACCCTTTAGCACTAGAATGGATATAATCACATTTTAAAGGAAAAATATGAGCAGTACTTTTAACACTAGTTGGTTGGGTTTCATATTCTCTTGTCATCTGGTTCCATCATTGCACTTGTGGAAAACCTGTACCATTTAATAATACTGTCCTTGTGCAGTCAACCATGTAATGTTCTCTGTAGATGTTCCTGCATTTCTGGCTGTATTTACTGCAGTACTTCATTCAAGAAAATAACTGGGTGAATGTGTGCTTTTTACTCAATACATTTAGGTGCAATTGCCCTCAATGAATTAAGTAGCCAAATTTCATTCCAAAAGTAGACTTAAAGGAGATTTGTTTTATATTTTACACATTCACTGTATTAAATACTTAGGGGTAGGGTGATTTCGATTTTTATTTCAAGGGGTGAAAGCTTGAATTTCAATGGTGATTCAGCACGTTGCCTTGGGCGGCATAAATGTGGTTAAATGCTAATTAATAATATGCATCTTTAGTTGTGTATGAAATGGGGCTGCACTGCTTGGTTTACTTTTGATAGAAATGATGCTTAATGTTCAAAATACGTACCCTTAATAAAGACACTGACCAGGTGGAAAACCTTCACTCCTGTAGAAAAATGGGATCCTGTACAGAAATGCTTTGGGAAGGCCAAACTGGAATCTGCAATATATTGGAAAATTTGTCAATTTGTGCAATGTCCCTTGTTTGTAGAGTCTTGCTATTAATTTTAAGAATGTGAGCCTTTATGTTGAATATATGGGAGTGTTGTCAAAGGCAGTGTGGTTAGAAGTCTATTGTCTTCGTTATGATGTTAAGCCTTTGCTTTAGTGAGGTGTTGCCCAGGGACCATGGCCTTGTGTGTACAACATGCAGGGATTTAGCAAGGTATTTCATTCTAAATTTGCTAAAGTTTGCTTTAGTCATTAGGTGGTGTGAGATCTGGACTACTCCTGAACAGCTTACAGTAGATCTTGTTTATATGTGACAGAAAAAGACTTTGAACTGCTGTAACTTTCATTTGATGAAACAAATGCTATTAATCTGAATATTTGTAAATAAAGTACCTGTATCTAGTTAATCTGTCCTTGTACTTATTACTTCAAATTTAACTATGGCTGGCTCTTCGAACTGTAAGCTTGGTCAATTGATATTCCTCATTATGGCAGTTAGGGAATGACATGTGTTCTCTGCTTGGTTGTGCAATGTAGCTTAAACTAGGATGAGAAAGGAAATGGCTGCTCTGAATTAACATTACAGAGGGTTTTGAAGAATTTTCTAAGTACTATGATACATTTCAATGTGTACTTTGGGATGATGGATATTTAACAAAAGAAATACAACAACAATGTTTTGGAGAAACAGTTGATCCTTAAGTTTCTGAAACTGATTTTTCTTCATTCTCCTAACAGTTGAATTTCAGTTCTGTTTCTCTTGGCAGAAGGCCTTTCACCTCTCAACTGATTATCTTTTTTTTAAACAAGAATACTAGCCTGTGGGTTTTTGCTGTTGACCTTCAACCTTATATCCAAGGATCTGTACCCTAGCAGGAGTACATATTTTGCAGTTTAAAACAGTAATATCATGAGGTCCACTTTGTATCCATAAGTCAAATCAAAATCTTGCTGCACAACTCCTCCAGTGTGTGAAGCAGGGTGCTTTTCCTATGGGTATTTTTTGCCTTCTCATTTGTACAATCCTGACTTTTTTTTCAACAGCTGTTTCTATGTTCTACCACCCTTTCACTTGAAGTTAGTGAATTCTATTCCACAATTATCAGTTTATCTTTTCCACCAATGTTGATATTAGCCAGAACTGTGTGGTTCCATTTTTTTGCACCTCCCAATCCAACATCTGCAGTTCTCCTGGCAATCCATGGCCTTGGTTTAGTTTACAGTCGGCCCTCCTTATCCACAGATTCAACCAACCGTGGATCGGGAAAACCTGGAAGTTCTTTCTACAGCACTTGCTGTTTGAGCATGCATAGACATTTTTTTCTTGTCATTATTCCCTAAACAATACAGTATAACAACTATTTACATTGTATTAGGTATTATAAGCAATCTAGAGATGATTTAAAGTATACGGGAGAATGTGCATAGGTTATCGCGGATTGGGAATCGAACAAAAATCTGGAAGTTCTCCAAGTCAGAACAGATACATCCGGTATTATTTAGTGTAAGTCAAACGTTTGTCTTAGTATATAGTATATATTTTCCCTTTCTATGCATATAAAACACGTATATATTTCAATAATTAAACCACTGCATTGCTTAGTAATAATTGTAGCTTTCATCGGGGCAGGGCCTTCACATGCTCCATTATTCTCACGTTATCCTTTAAAATTGTTCCGATCATTGACGGACTGTAGCCTAACGCTTTTCCAATGACCGATGGTGTTTCACCTCTTTCCGATGGCTTTATTATTTCCACTTTTATTTTCAATTGTGATTATTTTCTGTCATGGAACAGAAAAACTGCCAGCGGTGGGTCCAGAGCTCCGCCGGGTCCTAAAGTCCACTGACTTGAGCATCCGTGTTTTTTGGTATCCCTGGGGGGTCCCGGAACCAATCCCCCGTGGATAAGGAGAGCCGACTGTAAACTGTACCGTGGGATACTAGCTGAAGTGTTTAAGCTAAGGTAACTGGCTTTACTGCTCCATGTCTACTTTTAGATTGTTACTTGAATTCCATCATATCAATGGATTTCCAACCTTAAAACTAACTGTTTGGGTATTCTGTTCAATACCAACTTTTAAAACTTTTATTGTCCATGACTCATGAAATAAAAATGTGAAAAGAGCAATGCCTCAAATTTCTTCCTGTTTTTGACTTGACAGTATTGCTGATTGAGCTATTAACATTGCTAAGTCAACTTTTCTCTATGCGTAATCTATCACATGAACATCCAGCCACTCAGTGATCTATGCCCTGGTTTGTACCTGAAGGGTTGAACAGTCTCTAGCTAATCTGATTTTTTTTTCCCTCTCACTGTTCATAGTATATTTTTTGGAAAGGTCTGGAATTGTTCTGGGCCTACACTACACCTCCAGCATTGAATTTTAACTTCCTCAATACAAAAGGACTTTAAACCAGCAACATTTTTGATGATCTTATGTCATGCATTTCTGTGGTGCTGTGCAAGTTTGCAACTTTGAAGGCACTGTACTAATAAGAGTGCTGCACCACTTGTACAGTGTCCTCACTAAAACTGGAAAGTTAGCATGGTAAGACACTGAATGCAAGATGTTTAACATCGTCCCATTTCCCTTCCGTGCAAAATATTCAGTAGTTTAAAGATAGTTAAATGATCTAAAATTTGAACTGTTAATTTGAGCACTCTGCTTTAGGAAAATCTTAACCAGCGGAGCTGTGCTTACATTTATTGAAGTAATGTATCTGCTGAGATTTATTTGGTACATGTACAGTGAAATGTGTAGAATGGATGAGGATGGTGCTGGGCAGCTCATCGACACAGCGTGCCCGCAACTCCAACCGTAGCTGCAGGCCTTTGGAATATGGGAGGAAACTGGGGCACCTAGAGGAAGCCCGTGCAGTCACAGAAAAAGAACGTACAGATTCTTTACAGACAGCACCTGGGAGTTGAACCAGATCGGTGTCTGCTGCTGTAAAGCAATGTACTGTACTAATCAGTGTGCAGCTGTGGTACTCGTGGGAATGCTCCTAAACACGATCTTTGTTCAGCCTGCTTTTGTTTAGTCCTGATGTTGAGAATGTAACTGTATATTTATATCTTTATTGATTACAGCTCATCATCCAATATCATCATCCCTTCTAAACTAATCAATATTTCCAAGATAACAGCCTCATAACCTTAGTGCAATTGGATAACGGAGTTCCTCACTTGCAAATGCCAATCAGTTTGGATTGGCTACAACTTTGCCATGATTTCTACCAGCATACATAGGTGCACCACAAGGCTGGGTGCTTATCTCTTGCTTTACAGTTATGACTGTGGCTAAGCACAGCTCCAATGCAATATTCAAATTTGGATGGGCTACAGGGCCAATTGACATGCTGTATTTCTGAAGATGAAAGCAAGAGAAGGCCCATCAGTCTCTTCCCTTTCTGTCATTTATGACTCATGATTCTATTTAATAAGATCACTGTTAATCTTTTACCCCTGCCGCTTTTCTGGACTAATCCCAATAACCTTATTTAATTGTAATATCTAAAAATCTATTAATGTCTTTAATACACAGCAAATTTTAAGAATTCACTGCCTCTAGGAGAAATAAAATATCTAGCCATTTCCATTGAGTGGTGAGCCTTATTTTGGAACTGGGACCCCCACACAATTCTAGGCATTCTGGTCAGAAGTATCTACTCTCAACTTTGCCAAGCTCTAAGAATGTTCTCTTCATGATAACTCTTAACTTATAAGTGTGCTTGTATCTGGGGTGGGAGAAGAGGGAAGAGGAGGTCTAGTCTATTTTTCCTTGTACAAGAAATATTCCATCACAGCAATCAATCTTGTGAACCTTCATGTTAGATACATTTTTCCATAGGTAGGTGGAGGCACCAGGACTCTATGATTGGAACAAGATGTCTCAGTTCTATGAAAATCTTTTGCCAAAAGTCAATCGTCCATTTGCATTATAATTATCTGCCAACCTGCACAAGGACGCACAAGTCCATCTGCATGCCAACAGTTTTCACTGTCACATAATTAAAAAACACTATCTTTTTCCTATCAAAGTGGATTTTTACTATCCCTTCACTTACCTATATCAGCACACAAAATGCTGGAGGAATTCAACAGGCCAGGCAGTATCAATGGAAAAGAGTACAGTCAACATTTCTGGCTGAGACCCTTCAAGCATGCCCAAAACATCGACTGTACTCTTTTCCGTAGATGTTGTGTGGCCTGCTGAGTTCCTCCAGCATTTTATGTGTGTTGCTTGGATTCTAAAATATGCAGAATTGCATTGGGAACCTTGTCTAATGAACCAGTGCCATAGACAAATCACGCAATTTAATTCCTCTGAATGGAGAGGAACACTGCAAGGTAGAGAGGTATGGCAGAGGTGATTTTTATTCTATGACTTACTGAAATAATTTAAATGTATTAAGATTTTCTGTTGCTTTACTTTTCAAGTTTTTTTAAAACTAGTGTGATTAAGTTGTAATGGTTTTCAGCCATGTTTCTGCTTCAAAATTTCATTTGTCACGTCTGCCCATTTCACCAGTCGAAACATTCTCCTGTAGCTTGTTACTATTGTCTTTATTGTTTATTTTCATTTTTCTGTTAATTGTCTAATCTGAAGTAAATGGAGGTTTCATTGGACAACACATTTTTTGAGAGTGTTGCTTCCTCATTTTTTAATTATAGACTGAAGTTGAAGACAAATAATTAGCTAAAAATGATTTGACGATTTTCATTTGTACTTAGTGTCTGAGGCTTCTTGCTTAAGTGTCCAACAATAATCAGCCAGCGTTGATGGATTCCAATTGCCGTGACACTGTTTCTCATGACAGCAATGTCCTGGTGAAACCTTTCACCATGCTTGTCACTAACAAGATTTGTCAGGGAAGAGGTCTAATTGGGAAGCTTTAGTGACATGTTGCACTTCATGGTTTTGTATGCTTGAAGCACGTCAATCAGCTGCACGTAGTTCGGTGCTCTGTGGTTGCCAAGAAAATTCTCAACAACAGCCTTAAATGCCTTCCATGTGATTTTCTCCAGTTTCACCGAAAGTTCTTTGAATTGCCTGTCATTGATGACCTGTTTGATTTGTGGACTAACAAAAACGCCTTCCTTAATCTTGGCATCAGTTATTCTGACTTGAATTACAAACTAAAATAACAAATTTAGGTGATTTTGAAAAATGGCAATGATGAGAATTTTCATGGAGATTTTCATGATTAGCAGCCCAAAATCCAAAAGGTACAGCCAAAAGTATTTGAGAAGCAAAATCTTTGTCCAGTGTTTATTCATCTGGCAGAGATTTCTGATGAAGTAACAGTCAATGGATCAAGTGTGGTTGATATAATAGGGATCATGAAGATTGAGATCCATGGCATAAAAAGATAGCAGTGTCAATAGAAAATTAACCAAATAATGGGGCACAAAGAGTAAAAGGGAGGACTGGAAGGAAATGCTGAGTGAAGCTTTCAAGAGATGTTACAAGGACTGATTCTGACTGGTTGCATCAACTTCTGGCATGGAAGTACAAATGCACAGGATTGGAAAAAGCTACAGATTGGAAACTCGGTCAGCTCTATCGTGGGCTCTGGCCTCCCTGCGTTGAGGACATCTTCAAAAGATGATCCAGCATTAAAATTAGAAACATAGAAAACTGCAGTACAGTACAGGCCCTGCAGCCCACAATGCTGTTCTGAACATGTATTTACTTTAGAAATTACCTAGGGTTACCAATAGGCCTCTATTTTTCTAAGCTCCATGTACCTGTCCAGGAGCCTCTTAAAAGACCCTTTTGTTTCCGCCTCCACCACAGTCACCAGCAGCCTATTCCACGCGCTCACCACTCTGTGGAAAAGCTTAACCCTGACATCCCCTCTGTACCTAGTTCCGAGCACCTAAAAACTGTGCCTGTTGTGTTAACCATTTCAGTCCTGGGAAAATGCCTCTGACTATCCACATGATCAATGCCTCTCATCATCTTATACACCTCTATCAGGTCACCTCTAGTCCTCCGTCAGTCAAGTTCACTCAACCTATTCTCATAAGAATAGGTTGCCCAATCCGGGCAACAGCCTTGTAAATCTCCTCTGCACCCTTTCTATGGTTTCTACATTTTTCCTGTAGTGAGGTGACCAGAACTGAGCACAATACTCCAAGTGGGGTCTGACCAGGGTTCTATACAGCTGTAGCATTACCTCTTCGGCTCTTGAACTTAATCCCATGGATGATGAAGGCCAATGCACCGTACGACTTCTTAACCACACAGTCAACCTGTGCAGCAGGTTTGAGTGTCCTGTAGACTTGGACCCCAAAATTCATCTGATCCTCTACACTGCCAAGAATTTTACCATTAATACTATATTCTGCCATCATATTTGATCTACCAAAATGAACCTTCTCACACTTGCTTGGTTGAACTCCATCTGCCAAGTCTCAGCCAGTTTTGCAATCCGTCAATGTCCCGCTCTGACTGCCCACCACACTATCCACAACACCCCCAAGCTTTGTGTCATCAGCAAATTTACTAACCCATTCCTCCACTTCCTCATCCAGGTAGGTCATTTATAAAAATCATGAAGAGAAAGGGTCCCAGAATAGATCCCTGAGGGATACCACTGGTTACCAACCTCCATGCACTGGTCACATCCTCAAAAAATTCAATCAGGCTAGTAAGGCTGATAATAATTTCTTGGGCTACCTCTGCTCCCTTTCTTGAATAAGGGAACAGTATCTGCAACCCTCCAATCCTCTGGAACCTCTGCCGTCCCCATTGATGATGCAAAGATCATTGCCAGAAGCTCAGCAATCTCCTCCCTCGCCTCCCACAGTAGCCTGGGGTATTTCTCATCTGGTCCTGGTAACTTATCCAACTGGATGCTTTTCAAAAGCTCCAGCACATGCTCTTTCTTAATATCTCTCTGCCCAAGCTTTTCAGTGCATTGTAAGTCATCGCTACAATTGCCAAGGTCCTTTTCCATAGTGAATACTGAAGCAAAGTATTCGTTAAGTAGCTCTGCTATCTCCTCCAGTTCCATACACACTTTTCCACAGTCACACTTGATCAGGCCTATTCTCTCACATCTTATCCTCTTGCTCTTCACATACTTGTAGAATGCCTTGGGGTTTTCCTTAATCCTGCTCAGCCAAAGGCTTCTCATGGCCCCTTCTGGCTCTCCTAATTTCATTCTTAAGCTCCTTCCTGCTAGCCTTATAATCTAGATTTCTATTATTATGTAGCTTTTTTGAACCTTTTGAAAACTTTTCTTCTTGACTAGATTTTCAACAGCCTTTGTACACCTTGGTTCCTGTACCCTACCATCCTTTCCGTGTCTCATTGGAATGCCACATTTCTGCTCTATAATTCCCTGAGAACATCTGTTCCCTATTTATGCTTCCAAGTTCCTACCTGATAGCTTCATATTTCCCCTTACTCCAATTAAACGCTTTCCTAAATTGTCTGTTCCTATCCCCCTCCAATGCTATGGTAAAGGAGATAGAATTGTGATCACTATCTCCAAAATGCTCTCCCACTGAGAGACCTGACACCTGACTAGGTTCATTTTCCAATACAAGATCAAGTACAGCCTCTCCTCTTGTAGGCTTATCTACATACTGGGTCAAGAAACCTTCCTGAACACACCTAACAAACTCCACCCCATCTAAACCCCTTGCTCTAGGGAAATGCCAATCAATATTGGGGAAATTAATATCTCCCACCATGACAACCCTGTTATTATTAAACCTTTCCAGAATCTGTCTCCCTATCTGCTCCTTGATGTCCCTTTACTATTGGGTGGTCTATAAAAAAAATACCCAGTAGAGTTATTGAACCCTTCCTGTTCCTAACTTCCACCCACAGAGACTCAGTAGACAATCCCTCCATGGCTTCCTCCTTTTCTGCAGCCATTTACACCACACGCTGCACCTGCAAAGCTAACCACATTGTGAAGAACCCAACACACCCCTCGTACAAACTCTTCTCCCTCCTGTCATCTGGCAAAAGGTACTGAAGCATTCGGGCTCTCACGACCAGACTGTGCAATGGTTTCTTCCCCCAAGCCATCAGAATCACTATCCAGAGTCTAGACTGATACCTACATCATTTATTATTATATTGAAATTAGTCCTCTACTGTGCCTATTGTCTTGTTTATTATTAATTAATTATTGTACTGCCCTGCACTGTTTTGTGCACTTTATGTAGTCCTGTGTAGGTCTGTAGTCTAGTGTAGTTTTTGTGTTGTTTTATGTAGTCTAGTGTAGTCTTGAGTTGTCTCACATAGTCTAGTGTAGTTTTGTGTTTCATGTAGCACCAGGGTTCTGGAGGAACGTTGTTTCATTTTTACTGTGTACTGTACCAGCAGTTTATGGTTGAAATGACAATAAAAATTGACTTGATGACACTATCTTTGATCAGTAGTGCCATGCCCCCACCTTGTATGAGTATCATGGACTCACACGATCCAGGAGATACCTTCTTCTCATTGCTACCATCAGGGAGGTGGTACAGGAGCTCGATGCCACATACTCATCATTTAGGAACAGCTTCTTCCCCTCCGCCATCAGATTCCTGAATGGTTCATTAACCCATGAACACTACGATTTCAGCAGTATTTTAAAAACTATTTCTTATTGTAACTTGTAGTTTGATTAGGTGTTGCACTGTACCAATTTTGCAAAACAACAATGTCCATGTTGTACGCCAGTGCTAAGAGGCCTGCTCTGATTCTGCTTAGGAGCACTGTTTATCTTTGGACATGTAGTCATGGTGACCTTTGAGGAGAATAGACTTTGCAAAGGTATGGACAGATAGTGGCAAATGAAATTTAAAGCTGCGAAATGTGATGAGGAGATTGAGAAGAGGTAATATAAGTCAGAGGGCACAATTCCAGAATGGACAGTATTGAGGGTTCAAGCTGTCTGCAGTTTGTTGAAGGTGATGGGTGAAGCCAGGCAGGTGGAAAAGGTAAAGGGTCGGAGAAGAAGGTGGTGGCACGCTTGGTTGCAGCGGCCTCTCCGGATCCAACAACTGCTGCAGATGTGTGTCTTCAACGTGTCCCTTGTGATCACAAGACCCTGTTGGACATTGGTAATATAAAATAGTGCAAGTTTAGTCTGTTGATGAGTCCGATGGCGGGGAGCTGCTTGGTCTTGGTTGTTGTACAGTCCCGACCTTCATTCCATGACATCGCCTGTTACAGCCACCCGGGGGAGGAGAGAACAGAGGTGCAGCAGACACTCTGGAGTCTGTTCTGGGTTGGGAGCTTGCCTCTCCTGTCGGTGCTGATCTCTGGTGTTCGCTCCCTAGAAGAAAAGCCTGATTGGCTGACCCAGCATGAAGCAGGTTGATTTACCTTTGTCTCCTGAACTAGCACGAGATGAGGAACTGCTGCGTACCTGTTCATGCAGATAAGTGGCTACAGGGCAACATCCCAAACACCATCGATCTTCAGCCCATGCCACCTGGGGATTTGTGCTATTATCATTTTGTGATTGTATGGGCTATCATAGTTATATGTGCTGTGTGTGACTGTATGGACTGTTTTGCATCTTGGCCCCTGAGGAGCACTGAGCTGTATAAATATGTATGGTTGAATGACAATTAGACTTGAACTTGAAGTACTTAGTAAGATCATATGGGATCTGGGCCTCATAAATACAAGAGTGAAGGTTACAATGAACCTTCATAAATCAATAGTTCAGCCACAAGGTGGAGAAATGAGTCCAATTCTGGTCTACTTTTTCACAAAGATGTGAAAGCTTTAGAAAGTGTGGAGAGATTTACCAAAATGATTCCAGAGAAAAGAAACTTTAGAGAAGTTCCTTCAAAGAGGACTTAGCTTGGTGGAGATATTTAAAATCATAAAGGGTATAGACTCCATAGATGGATAGAACATGGTCAGAGGAATTATGAAGTAGGGGACATGGAGTGAACACAATTGGCAAATGAACCAAAAATGACAGAGGATTCTTTTACTCTGAGTTGCTGAGGTCAAGAATACACCACTGATTGTGCCAGGATCAAAAAGGGAGTATCTGAAAGGGGAGAATTATGGTAGTGCATTTCTTGGGAGAGAGTAGGACTGGACAACCTGCTGGAACAGTCGGCCATGTCAAAGGTGCTTCTATAGATGCACAGTGGAAGGTATCCCGACTGCCTGCATCATGGTCTGGTATGGAAGCACCAGTGCCCAAGAACAGAAAAGTCCATGAAAAGTGGTGGATCCATCACAGGCAAAGTCCTCACCACTGGGCACATCTACAAGGAGCACTGCTGCAAGAAAACAGCATCCGTGAAGAAGGACCCCCACCATCCAGGCCATGCTCTCCTCTCACTGCTGCAATCTGGAAGGAGATTCCGGAGCTCTAGGTCCCACACCACCAGGATCAGGAACACTTGTTACCCTTCAGCCATCAGGCTAATAAACCAGTGTGGATAACTTCACTCATGTCAATACTGAACTGATTTCCCAACCTATGGATTCACTTTCAAGGATTCTACAACTCATGATCTCAGTTATTTATTTATTTATTTGTGTGTTTGTTTTTTGGACTTGCGATTTGTATTTTGTCTATCAGTCTTTTTTTCATCAATTGTATTGCATTTCTTTGTTCTACTGTGAATGTCTGCAAGAAAATGAATCTCATGGTTGTATATGGCAACATATATGTACTTCGACAATAAATTTACTTTGAATTTTAAAGGTGCTATGGGAATGTAAACCGTCACTTTAAGAGGGAAGACGGTCAGGAAAAACAAATGGAAAGATTCTACTTTTGAATATTCAAAGGTTGTAATGCTTACAGTGTTCCAACTGAATCAAATTATCTATCAGACAACTTGACATTCAAAATATAAAATAAAATTCTATATAAACAATGTGTGGGTGAATAATATCCAAGAAATATGCCCCATTTAACAATACTACAAAGTGAGACTGTGACGTCCAACATTGTAAAAATATTTGTGCACGGATCTTAAACTCCTGCACCACAAATATTCTTGCCCTTTTGAAGCTGGAGATTTGGTGTAAATATTAAGAAGATGTGGGGAGGAGCTAGAGCTGAGAATAGAATATTATAAACAGTTTGAGAAGCTTTATTTCAAATGTGAATTTGTAACCAATGGGAGCCTCTCCCACCCCTTTCCTCCAGTAACAAAGCACTGCTGACACATTCCTGGACTAGTTTCTTTCCATGTCATCACAACTCAAGTACACTGCAATGGATGTGAGAATTGTTCTTAAAACAGCAGAGCAGTTGGTCCTGTATGAAAAGTAATGACAAAATGGTAGTTGACTGTATTCAGCCAGCTGTAGAAATAAGGAATATCTTTTAAAGAATTAAATGATTAATTCCCTCTAAAACACATTTTAATTAACAAGTTTGCTAGTGATTTCTATCCAGTCTTTAACTTGGTATACACTCAGTGGCCACTTTATTAGGTACCTCTTGACCCTTATAAAGTGGCCACCGAGTATATGTTCATGGACCGTGCTGTGGTAGCCCATCCACTTCAAGGGTTGACTTGTTGTGTGTTCTAAGATGCATTGTGGTCATATGAGTTACTGTCGCCTTCCTGTCAGCTCAGGTTTAATTGTCATTCAACCATACATGAATACTGCCAAATGAAACAGTATTACTCTGGGATCAAGGTGCAAAACACAGTACCAACAGTCATACACAGCAGAAGACACATAGAGCATATATGAGGTAGCAAGTACATATAAGCTATTAGTAAAATGCAGTTACACAATAAAAGAATATAGTCCAAGACCATAAGTCCATGAATGTTGCAGCATCCAGCAGTCGAACACAATATGGCTTGTCTTCTGACAAGTGAACACTGGGGGGCAGCACTGCTTCCAGCTTCCAACCCTCTGGTGGAGTGCACCGACTCCAAAGCCTCTCTACTGAGCTGCAGTAAACAAGCGACTCCGCAGCTTGAACCTAGTCCTTGCTATGACCCAGGCCACGCAGTCTCCTACCATCTGCCAATAAATTAGTGAACTGGACTTCTAGTATTACAAATTAACAATGTTCACCATCCTGCGATCACAAGAAAAGCAAATAAGGCAATCATTTGCGGTTAGACTGCGCACTGCATTCGCACACCAACTCCTCTCATGCCTCTCCGATGCAGGCTGCAGCATGATCTGCACCAACTGCAGCTCCTTCAGTTTCTCAGCCAATGAGCAACTCACTAATGGGCAGATCTACAGTACTTCAAGTTCCTAATGTCAAGCAGAGTCTTGTGATCATAAAAAATGTTTACAAAAGAAAATAACACTGTTGGTTGGCCTCATGGAATCCATCGTGTCTGAGCATGCTGCCATCTTACCGGAAGAAGCTTGAACCAGCCTGGCCATTCTCCTCTGATTTCTCTCATTAACAAGGTATTTTCAACCACATTCATTTTTATTTGATTTTTTACACCATTTTCTGTAACTCTAGAGCAGGGGTGTCAAACTCATTTTAGGTCACGGGCCGGATTGAGCAAAATGCAGCTTTCGTTGCCTCCGTTTCTTCAGCCTGCTCTCATGTGTCTCAGTCTCTGCTATAACTACAAAGTGTTTCACTTTACAAATTCCGTTTCTTATGAAGAAGACTGCTGAGCAAGACTGCCGAATAAACACTAAAAACCCTGAAAACCTGGTACCTGAATAAACTCAGCATTAGCCATATCATACGCCATAGGCGCTTCGATTACTGGGGCCAGCTTTAATAGTAATTAGATATTATCTCGCGGGCCAAAGATAATTCCACCACGGGCCGGATTTGGCCCGCGGGCCTTGAGTTTGACATATATGCTCTAGAGACTGTTGTGTGTGAAAATCCCAGGAGATCAGCAGTTTCTGAGATACTCAAACCATCCCATCCTACACCAAAGTCAAAATCACTTACTCCACAGTCAAAGTCACTTGCATCACGTTTCTTCCCCATTCTGATGTTTGGTCTGAACAACAACTCCACCCCTTGACCATGTCTGCATGTTTCTATGCATTGAGTTAGCTGATTAGATATTTGCATTTACGAGTGTACCTAATAAACTGGCCACTGAATGATGTTGTACAACAAGATGTTGTAGATTTAAATAGCTTTATTGCTTATAAATTGAAATATCTATTAAATACCTTTTAATTTGTTACTGAAGGCTTCAATCAAGAATCCAGTAGATGGCAGTCTTTGACTGTACGTTGCTCTCAGAGCCAAAATATTAATTTTCACTCATTATTCTTTTATCAGGTTGATAGCAAAAGTAATTTGTCATGAAATAGTGTAAAAATATATTTTCATTCCATCAGATTTTGATTTGCAACATTCCATGTAGCAGTATGTTATTGAAGTATCGGGGGATATTATCCAAAGTTCAAAGCAAATTAATTAACAAGGTACCTGCATGTCACCATATACTACCCTGAGATTCATTTTCTTGCAGGTACTTACAGGAAAAGATATACAATAGAAGTTCATGAAAAATCATACTTAAACAAAGACTGACAACCAGGTTCCTGAACCTGGTGTTGTGGGACCTGAGACTTCTGAACGGGGCATGGCCTGGATGTTGGGGGTCTTTGCTGGTGGATGCTACTTTCTTGTGGCAATGCTCCATGTGAATATACTCACTGATGGGAAGGGCTTTCAATATGATGGACTGGGCTGCATCCATCACTTTCTGTAGCCTTTTTTAGCATTGTTGGACATTGGTATTTCCATACCAGGTCGTGATGCAACCAGCTAAGATACTCTCCACTGTCCTTCTGTAGAGGTTTGTCAAAGTTTTTTCACAGATGCCAAATCTACACAAATTTCTAACAAAATAGAGGCACTGTTGTGTCTTCTTTGTGATGGCACTTGTGTTCTGGTCCTAGGACAGAGTCACTAATTTGTTAACACCTAGGAATTTTAAGCCACTGACCCTCTCCGCATCTGTTCCCCAAATGCAGATGGGCTCATGGACCTCTGTTTTTTCCCTCCTGTAGCTGATTATCTGCTCTTTGGTTTTGCTGGTATTGAGTGAGAGGTTGTTGTGGCAGCACTCAGCCAGATTTTCAGGTTCATCACCACCTTTGATTCAGCCAACAACAGTGGTGTCATCAGCAAACGTGAATATGGTGTTGGAGCAGTACTTGGCCTCACAGTCAGAAGTATAAAGTGAATAGAGCAGGGGACTGAGCACACAGCCTTGTGGTGCATCGTGTTGATGATGAGTGTGGAGGAGATGTTGTTGCCAATCTGTACGAACTGGCGTCTGCTAATGAGAAAATCAGGGATCTAGTTGTACAGGGAGGTATGGAAGGCCAGGTCTGGAAGCTTAGTGATGAGTTTCATGGGGGGTGATGGTGTTGAATGCTGAACTATAGTCAATGAAGAACATCCTAACATATGCATCTTCATTGTCCAGATATTCCAGAGCAGAGTGAAGAGCAAATGTAATAGCAGCTGCTGTAGGGCAGATCCAAGTTATTCCTCAGGCAAACATCCAATCTCTCACGTCACTTCATTACGGTGGATGTATGTGCTACTAGATGATTATCATTGAGGCAGGTTAACATGTTCTTCTTGGGCACCAGTCTGATTGATTTCTACTTGAAGCAGGTGGCTCTATTCAAGACTGCTGAAGTGAGAGGCTGAAGATTTTTATAGACACTCCAGCCAGTTGCTTGACATAGGTATTCAAAACTTCGCAAGCTACACCATTTGAGCTGGATGCTATCTGTGGACTGATCCTCCTGAAAGATGCTCTCACATCAGCCTCAAAGACTGAAATCACAGGACTCCCTAGGACTCAATGATATTAGAGGCAATTTTGAAAAAAAGATCACCATTTGAATATTTCTCACTGGAGAAAACATGTGTTGTAAAATAATCAATATCCCATCTCAAACCATTCAGTTCAGCTGGAATCGGTTTCACACGAAACCCTCTCACCTTCCTGTACCATCTTTTTCTGCATGACCTGCAGAATCTTTTTGTAGATTCTGTTTTGTAAAATCTTTTAATGCTGTCAAAAAAACCATTTGATCCTTCTATTTAAGTACTGCCTCAACAACAAATGGCTTCTTTGTTCACAGAACTTTTAACATAAAGTATTACCTAAACTTTGTTAAAACTTACCTTTTCTCCTAAAGATAATTTTTATTTGAACAATTCTGCAGTCTGCTCCTTTGATTTTAATATCTTTAAGATATTTAGCCGTCTAGCAATATTTTTTTCAAAGCAGTTTCAATGGATCACACTGGCCATTAGTAATGAGGAAATAAGCATCTTCTGGGCTCTTGAAGAATGGAACAGATTATCCTCAGATGCCCTGTGATTACATAAGCATTTTGTCACTGTGTGATTCCCAATCATTTTAAAGCTAGTATCTCCAATACTGCTTATATTTTGGGTTATGAAGGCAATATCAATTAAATTAAGAAAAAAGCATAAATATTAAAAATCTTTAGTCTTCCATTTAATCATTGCATTGATAGATTCTAGATTTAGTGTATGTTTCATTTGAGGTGGGCTTATACCACATTTTGTTTGAAATAGTTGAACTTTACTTAATTATTATAAAATCAAAAACTGAGATGTACAGCTCAAAACCCATTCTTCAGGAAGGGGAAACAGGAAGATGAAACTTTAAATGTATAAGATGATGAGAGGCATTGATCGTGTGGATAGTCAGAGGCTTTAACCAGGGCTAAAATGGCTAATAGGAGGGGGTATAGTTTTAAGTTGTTAGAAGTAGGTACTGAAGGGATGTCAGAAGTAAGTTTGTCACACAGAGAATGGTGGGTGTGTGGAATGCTCTAGCAGCGACGGTGGCAGAGGCGGATACAATAGGGTCTTTTAAGAAACTCTTAGATGGAGCTCATGGAGCTTAGAAAAATAGAGGGCTATGCAGTAGGGAAATTCTAGACAGTTTCTAGGTAGGTTTCATGGTTATTACAATATTGTGGGCTGAAGGGCCTGTAATGTGCTAAAGATTTCTATGTTTTGTGTTCTTTATGGGAGTCATCATCAAGAATGGTTGGTCTACTGTCTCAAGCACTCACACGTGAGATAGAGTGAACCACAAGATCAGAGACACTCACCTATCACAGATCCAGTACTCTATGGTCATCATTTGCAAGTTCCAGATGAATTGAATTGACTTTATTTCTTACATCCTTCACATACATGAGGAGTAAAAGCATTTACGTTACTTCTCCATCTAAGTGTACAATGTGCAATCATAGTAATTTATAATAAATCAAACAGCGTGAGCTGAGCAGTCTAATGCCCTGGTGGAAGAAGCTGTCCAACTTACCGGCCTATAATTTCCCAGATTACTTTTAGAGCCTTTTTTAAACAACAGAACTACATGAGTTATCTTCCAATCCTCCGGCACCTCACCCGTGGATACCGACTTTTCAAATATATCTGCCAGGGCCCCTGCAATTTCAACACTAGTCTCCTTCAAGGTCTGAGGGAATACTCAGTCAGGCCCTGGGGATTTATCTACTCTGATTTGCCTCAAGACAGCAAGGACCTCCTCCTCCTCTTTAATCTGTATAGGTTCCATGACCTCACTATTTCTTTGCCTTATTTCCATAGACTCCTTGCCAGTTTCCTTAATAAATACAGATGCAAAAAAAACCATTTAAGATCTCACCCATTTCTTTTGGTTCCATACATAGCCAACCACTCTGATCTTCAAGAGGACCAATTTTATCCCTTACTATCCTTTTGCTCTTAATATACCTCTTAGGATTATCCTTCACCTTGACTGCCAAAGCAACCTCATGTCTTCTTTTAGCCCTCCTGATTTCTTTCTTAAGTATTTTCTTGCACTTTTTATACTCCCCAAGCACCTTATTTGCTCCTTGTTGCCTATATCTGTCATACATCTCTCTCTTCTTCTTTATCAGATTTCTAATATCCCTCGAAAAACAAGGTTCCTTATTCTTATTCACTTTGCCTTTAATCCTGACAGGAGCATACAAACTCTGTACTCTCAAAATTTCTCCTTTGAAGGTCTCTCACTTACCAATCACATCCTTGCCAGAGAACAACCTGTCCCAATCCACGCTTTTTAGATCTTTTCTCATTTCTTCAAATTTTGCCTTTTTTCAGTTTAGAACCCCAACCCGAGGACCAGATCTATCTTTATCCATGACCAAGTTGAAACTAATGGCGTTATGATCACTAGACCCAATGTGTTCCCCTACACACACATCCGTCACTTGTCCTAACTCGTTTCCTAATAGGAGATCTAATATTGCATCCTCTCTAGTTGGTACATCGATATATTGATTTAGAAAACTTTCCTGAACACATTTTACAAACTCTAACCTGTCTAGACCTTTAACAGTATGGGAGTCCCAATCACTATGTGGAAAATTAAAATTCCCTACTATCACAATTTTATGTTTCCTGCAGTTTTCTGCTATCTCTCTGCAGATTTGCTCCTCCAATTCTCGCTGACTATTGGGTGGTCTATAATACAACCCCATTAATGTGGTCATACTTTTCCTGTTTGTCAGCTCCACCCATATGGCCTCGGTAGACAAGCCCTCTAATCTGTCCTGCCTGAGCACTGCTGTAACATTTTCCCTGACTGGAATGCCACACCCCCACCCTTCATTCCTCTGCCTCTATCACGAGTGTAACATTGGAACCCTGGAACATTAAGCTGCCAGTCCTGCCCCTCCTGTAGCCAAATTTCACTAATGGCTATAACGTCATAATTCCATGCATCAATCCACACCCTCAGCTCGTCTGCCTTCCCCACAATACTCCTCGAATTGAAATAGACTCACCTCAGAAGATTATTACCACCACACACAACCCTTCTAGTTGTGACTTCGCATGAAGTTTTAACATCATTTATTTTCACCCCGCTCCACTATCTGCTCTGGCACTCTGATTCCCATCCCCCTGCAAATCTAGTTTAAACCCTCCCCAATAGCACTAGCAAACCTCCCTGCAAGGATATTGGTCCCCCTGTAGTTCAGGTGTAACCCGTCTCTCTTGTACAGGCCCCACCTGCCCCAGAAGAGGTCCCAATGATCCAAAAATCTGAAACCCTGCTCCCTACACCAATTCTTTAGCCACATGTTCATCCTCCAGAGCATCCTACACTTACCCTCACTGGCACGTGGCACAGGTAGCAATCCTGAGATTACTACCCTCGGGGTCCTGTTTTGAACTTCCTACCAAGCTCTCTATATCATTCTTCAGGACCTCCTCACTCTTTCTTCCTACGTCATTGGTACTGATGTGTACCATGACATCTGGCTGACATCACATCACATGACATGACATCACCCTCCCACTTCAGAATGCTGTGCATGTGATCAGAGACATCCCTGACCCTGGCACCCAGGAGGCAACAAACCATCCAGGAGTCTCTGACATGACCACAGAACCTCCTGTCTGTACCTTTAACTATCGAGTCCCCTATCACTACCACTCTCCTCTTCTTCCACCCTCCCTTCTGCACTGCAGAACCAGACTCAGTGCCAGAGATCCAGCTGCCACAGCTTGTCGCAGGTATGTCATCCCCCCCAACAGTATCCAAATCTGTACACTTGTTGTTGAGGGGAATGGCTACAGAGGAACCCTGCTCTGCCTGCCCTTTCCCCTTCCCTCGCCTGTCGGTAACCCAATTACCTGTGCCCTGCTTTGGCGTAGCTACCTCCCTGAAAATACTATCTATAAACTCCTCATTCTCCTGAATGATCTGGAGGACATCCAGCTCCTGCTCCAGTTCCCTAATGCAGTTTGTTAGGAGCTGCAGCTGGATGCACTTCTTGCAGGTGTCGTTGTCAGGGACACCGAAGGTCTCCCTGACTTCCCACATCCTGCAAGAGGAGCATTCCAACATCCTGCCTGGCATTCTCTCTAAACTTACTAGTCAAAAAAGAAATCAAATGAGAAAAAAAAACAACTTACCGGAACCTACCCTCGCTTCTGCCTGTTCACGCCGAAGCCTGTTGAGCCAAAGGCGTCCCACTCTGACTTATTCCACTCCAACGATAGCTGCTTCGCTAGACAAAACTTCTTTTATAGTGTGCTAGCTGACCAGCTGTCTTCAGCTCCTCCGCTCCCAATTGGTTGGTCGTTTAAAAAACTGAAAAAGCCTGTGAACCCTCTCCTTCTCAAGCTGAAGGTCATTGAGCTGCAGCTCCAGTCCTTAACCGTTCTCTGAGGAGCTGCAGCTCGGTGCACCTGGTGCAGATGTGGTTAGCCGGGAGGCTGGAGATCTCCCAGAATTTTCACTCATCACAAAAAGAACACAACACAGCCTCTAGAGCTATTTTTGACTGCACTGTGCCCTAACAGACAAGAAATGAATAAAGAAGAAAATTAACAGAAGCCTACCTTGCCCAAGCCTGAACTTGTCCAAACCTCATGAGCCAAAGCTGCCCCACTCTAATACTGGCCCACTGCAACAATGGTCACTCTGCTTGCCCCCGCCTTATTTTTATCCACCCTTGCTAATGAACCCCTTTCACTGACTGGATGCAGTTCAAAAAAAGATCAAAAACTATCACAAAACACTGTTTTTTTAATCTTCAATCTCAGACCAGTGTGAAGTTACCTCTTCTTCTCATACTCCTGTTCATTGGGCACAATTCAAACTCACAAACTTGCAAATCATGGACTGGGCTAGAGCATGTACTGGACAAGGATGGTGGTGTTTTAATTTGTATCTTATATATATTCTGATGCAAATATGCATCTTTCTTTCTTTCTATATAGCTGTCAAATCTTAAGACACTGCAGCAGAATTCAATTACAACCTCCCCCCCGCCACCCCCCAAAGGTAAAGATCATGAAATATCACACAAAAGAAATTTTATTTAATCCAGAAACTAGAGTGCATAATTTCAGAATAAAGGGTTACCCATTTAAGATGGACATAAGAAATGGCTGCAGGATGAGGCCATCTAACCCATTGAGTCCACACTGCTATTCAATAAGATCATGACTGATCAGACAGTAGACTCAACTCCACCTTCCTGCCTTTTCCCCATAATCCATAATTCTCCTGCTATGCAAAAATATACTGTATCTCTGACTACTAATATTTTGGAACATATAACAGTACAGGCCCTTTGGCCCACAATGCTGTACTAATCAATATAAACCTATCCATGATCAATCTAACCCTTCCCTCCCACATAGCCTAAAACCCTCTATACCTCTTCCATCCATGTCTCAGGGTCTCTAAGATATCCCTAAAATGTATGTCTGACATCTCCCTGATACTTTTCTCTATTCACTTTAAAAGAATGTCTTTGGTAATAGCCATTTCTGTGCTGGGACAAAAACACATTGGCTGTCCACTCCATCCATGCCCTTTTTCACCTTAAACACCTCCATCAAATTGCCTTTCATCTTCATTCACTCCAAAGAGAAAGGACCTCACTCACTCATCTTTGCCTCATAAATCTGTGCACCCTCTCTAAAACTTCCACATCCTTCCATGAGGCAACCAGAATTGAGCACAATAACCTAAGTGTGGTCTGACCAGAGTTTTATTGAGATGCAACAATTCCTCACACTTGAACAATCACCTAACTAATGAAGCCCAACACACCATATCCCCTCTTAACCACCCTATCAACTTGCTATTGATGTCAGACTCACTGGTTTATAATTCCCAGGGTAATCCCTATTGCCCTTCTTGAACAATCATACATCATTTGCCATTTTTGTCTGATACCACTGCTGCGGCCAGTGAGGGTACAAAGATAGTCTATGCCCCCAATTTCATACCTCCCTTCCTAGGGTAATAACCCGGGTTATATTCCACTTGGCCCTGGGAACCTATCTAATGTTTTTCATAAGCCCCAACAATGCCCCTTTCTTAACTTCAACATTAGCCTGTCCTATGCTGACCTCACATTTGTCAAGGGCACTCTCACTGATAAATGCTGAAGCAAAATATTCATTAAGGACTTCCTTACCTCTTCTGACTCTAGGCACATTCCCCCCTTTATCCTTGATCAATCCTACCCTCACTCTAGTCATCCCATTCTTCATGTGTTCAAAATAAAGTTCAAAGTAAAGTTTATTATCGAAGTACATACAGTATATGTCACTATATACAACCCTGAGATTCATCTGTTGTGGGTATACAACAAATCTATAGAATAACTGATCCAGAATCAATGAAAGACCACCCAATTAGGGCATTCAACCCAAGTGTAGAAAACAACAAACTGAGCAAATGCAAAGACACAATTATATACTGTAAATAAATAGCAATAAATATTGAGAACATGGGATGAAGAGTCCTTGAAACTGTGTCCATTGGTTTTGGAAACATTTCAGAGATGGGGCAATTGAAGTTGTGTGGTTATCCCCTTTGGTTCAAGAGTCTGATGCTTAAGGGGTAGTAAGTGTTCCTGAACCTGGTGATGCAAGTCCTGAAGCTCTTATACCTTCTTTCTGATGGCAGCAGCGAGATGAGAGCATGTTTTGGGTGGTGGGGGTGGGGGAACCCTAATGATAGATGCTCATTTCCTGATGACACTGTTTCATGTTCTATAGATGTGCTCAATGGTTGGAAGGGCATTACCTGTGATGGACTGGGCCATATCCATTACTTTTTGTAGGATTTTCTGTTCAAGGGCATTGGCGTTTCCATTCCTGGTGTGATGCAGCCAGTCAATATACTCTCCATTACACATCTATAGAAGTTTGTTTTAGATGTCTTGCTGAATCTCCACAATTACAGGTGCTGCTATGCTTTCTTCGCAAGTGCACTTACGCGCTGGGCCCAGGATAGTAACACCTGGGAATTTAAAGTTGCCAACCCTCTCCTCCTCATGGACCTCAGGTTTCCTTCTCCTTAAAGTCTATAATCAGTTCCTTGGTCTTGCAGACATAGAGGATGAGGTTATTATGACACCACTCAGCTAGATTTTCAATCTCTCCTATATGCTATTCATCACCACCTTTGATTCAGCCCATGACAGTGGTGTCATCAGCAAACTTGAATATAGAATTGGAGCTGTGCTGAGTCACAGTCATAAGTATAAAGCGAGTAAAGCAAGGGGCTACGCATACAGCTTTGTGGTGCACCTGTGCTGATGGAGATTGCAGAGGTGTTGTTGCCAATCTGAACTGACTGGTGTCTGCAATCCAGAAAATCCAGGATCCAATTGCACAAGGAGATATTGAGGCCAAGGTCTTGGAGCTTATTGATTAGTTTTGAGGAGATGATGGTACTGAATATTGAGCTGTAATTGATAAAGAGCATCCTGATGTATGTATCTTTGAAGTCCAGATGTTCCAGGGGTGAGGGAAGAACAATGAGATGGCATCTGCTTTTGAGCTGTTGCTCCAGCAGGAAAATAGGAGTGGATCCAAGTTGCATCTAAGGTAGGAACTGATATGTTTAATCACCACTCTCGCATATCCACTGTGATAAAGTATTCTAAGTGCTACTGGGAGATAATCATTGAGACAAGTCCCCACGCTCTTCTTTGGACTGGTATAATTGAAACCTGCTTGAAGCAGGGTGCATGTACCACATTGCTGAAGTGAGAGGTTGAAGATCTCAGTAAACACACCAACCAGTTGATCAGTGCAGGTCTTTAGTACATGGCCAGGTACCCCATCTGGGCCAAATGCTTTTCATCAGTTCACCCTCCTGAAGGCAGCACACACATCAGCTTCAGAGACTGTAATCCTAGGATCATTGGGGGATGTGGGAGTTTGTGATGGTTCCTTCATGTTTTGACAGTCAAAGTGAGCATAGAAGGCATTGTGCTCATCTGGAAGCAATGCCCTATTGTAACCTGTCACTTGCTTTAACTATATAAGAGGTGATAGCATTTAGGCCCTGCCACACTGTTGAACATCCTGTGTTGATTCAAGTTTAGTCCAGAATTGCCACTTCGGCTAGATATCTTTCCGACTGTACCTAGACCTAGAAACACAGAAAACCTACAGCACTATACAGGCCCTTTGGCCCACAAAGCTGTGCCAACCATGTCCTTACCTTAGAACTACCTAGGCCTACCCATAGCCCTCTATTTTTCTAAGCTCCATGTATCCATCCAGAAGTCTCTTAAAAGACCCTATTGTTTCTGCCTCCACCACCACTGCCAGCAGCCCATTTCACGCACTCATCACTCTCTGTGTAAAAACCTACCCGACATCTCCTCTGTACCAACTTCCATGCACCTTAAAACTACGTCCTCTTGTGCTAGTCATTTCAGCCCTGGGGAAAAGCCTCTGACTATTCACACAATCAATGCCTCTCATTATCTTGTACACCTCTATCAGTTGAGGAGTTGTTACCTGTTAAAACTTTTTTGGTCATCAGACTTAAGTGCCTCTGATCTGGCTCTCAGCAGATTTCAGATCTCATGACTATTCAAGAGCTTATTGGGGAAGACTCTGAATGATTTAGTGGGGACACACTCATCTTCAGCTGTTTTAATAAAGCCCATTACAGCCATGGTGTATTCACTCAGATCCCTCAATGAGTGATTGTACACTGACTCGAAGCAATCGCATAGCCGTTCCTCTGCTTTCTGCAGCCACCTCTTTGTTGTCCTAATCTCTGAAACTTTGCTCTTTAGCCTCCGCTTGTGTGCAGGTAGGACAGCCAAGTAATCCAATTTACTGAAATGGGGTCTAGGTTTGGAACAGTAGGCACTCCTTATCTTAGTGTAACAGTGGTCTAGTATGTTGGGACCTCTGATGCTACAGGTTATATGCTGGTAATAATTGGGCAGGATTTTCTTCACCCAACCTGGTTGAAGTCTCCAACTATGATATATGAGGAACACCTTGGGATTTTCCTTAATTCTATTCACAAAGGCCTTCTTATATCCCATTTTAGCTCTCCCAAGTCCCTTATTAAGTCCTTTCATGGCTACCTTATAATTCAAGAGCCTTGTCAGATCTTTCCTTCTTAAAATTTAAGTATGCTTCCTGCTCTTACCATCTCAATGGGACAAACTTATCCAGAACCCTATACATGTGCTCCCTAAACAATCTACTGCACTAATTTCTGCTGTGCACAATGATACTTAGCATAAACATTCAAAAGCAGTACTGTATATTCTCAGATATTAGAAATAACTTTAGTAATATCCTGTAATTTAAATCTAGTACATAGGTCAGATATCACTTATTTTCCTTAGCATCCAAAAATCCTTCAACATTTTTTCCCCCCCGTTGAAACTTCAAACAATTGGGGGAAAATTTCTTTTACTAGTTTCTCAGAACCAAAATCTAGGTCTGTTTTACTTAACAATTAATCAAAAGTAAATGGATCAGTTACTTAACTAAGTTACATGTTAGTTAACTGAGATAATCAGTTCAAAATTGCAAAGCAATACAATGGGATCCTTAGGGATATTTGCATTTTACCATATCCTTAAGTAACACATTATACATTTATAATGTTTTGATCCACATAGCAATGCTCTCAATAGACAAGTAAAAACTATGTTTGTATGCATCACATTTCAGATTCAATTCTCAAAATTTCAAAAGTATCTAGAAAATTCAGGTTGTTGAACTCCTTTTGATATCTGAAATTAAGACAGCTCCCCTAAATGTAGGTGCAGATGATTTTTACAGAAATCCCAAAGCAATTATCTCTGACTGGCCATGGTGATATGAATATTTAGATACATTTCCTGATACAGCACCTGTGCAGCAACTGGAAAGTGGTAGTAGCAGCATTTCTCTCAACATTAACCCCACAACCATATTTTACTATATAACCATCTTTTTAATACAGTAAAACATCACCATACTCCATCATCTATGAATGAGTGATAGATTTGCCAACTTGTACTGAAATAAGAAATGACAGTATTTAGATTAATCTTTATTAATGCAAAAGATAAAATACAAAATTTACAGAAATGCACATATACAATACTTGTATAAAAACAATGTACAAACATACTGTGCAGATATGGCACAAGACTGTGTAATTGCATAAAAATAATACTAAATTTAAATATCCAAATTTTAAAACAGCAGCTGGGATAAATTCTTTAAAAATTCCCAAAATATCTGCAATGGTCTGCTTGATGAACAATATGGCACCTGGTACTTTAATAACAATTGTAATAAAATGGAAACAGTATGCACAAGGCCACACTCTGCAGCTTTGCTATGAGGATCCACAAGAGATTGAAATAATTGAGGTAGATCGGTTTCCTTGTCTACTTTGTGGTTGGTGAAGTCCCTTCATTGTTCAAAGAGCCCTGCAAATTACCAACTGTCTTCTGTAAAACATTAAATGAAAATAATAATTTATCAGACATATCAAACTAAATGTACTATTTATGAAGCCCCTCCTCCATGGACTCTGGCTACACTCTCACTGCCTCAGTAAAGAAGCCAATATAATCAAAGACCCTTGTTCACCTTGGGCATTCTCTCTTCTACCACTCCTCTTTCTACATAAGGCAGAAAATACAAAAGTCTGAAAGGACGCATCAGTAGGCTCAAAGACAGCTCCTATCCTGCTGTCATAAGACAGGCTCCCCAATATAATAAGGTGGACTCCTGACTTCATAATCTACCTTGTCATGGCCTTGCACTTTATTGTCTGCCTGCATTGAACTTTCTCTATAACTGTAACACAATATTCTGTGTTCTGCATTGCCCTTCACTTGTACCTCAATATAATGAAATGATCTGTATGGCATGAAAAAGATTTTCCCACTATACTTCAATACATGTGACAATTATAAACCAATTTACCAAATTTTATGAAGTGTTATGATTTAGACAAATGCCACATCCACGTAACAAACTGCTATGTCCCATCAAGGACGTAGCAAGGAAAATGCTTCTCTTCTAAATGATGTTTAGTTGAAGGATTAACTGCTTTCATATCATGAGCACTCCAATATTGTCTTTTACAATGCCTGTATCACTGAACAGGCATTAGTTTAACGTTCATTGAAGATGCCCATTGGATATGATACACATTATGCACAGGTTCATTCAACCCCAGTAAGGTGCTACCCACCTGAATGTTTAGGGGACCTATGCAAAGATCCCACACATAACCCAAAAACAGGTGCAGATCAAACTACAGCACTGTTGAAAAGTGGCTTGTGAACGAAAGCAACATGCTCCACACATACTGAGCTTCAATACCACCATAAATGTAATTGTTAGTTTTAAATTTCTAATACTAAAGTTCAAACATTTTTCAGAGAAAATAGGTGATGTAAAATTATTTAATGCTGATTGCATGTTTTGTAAATACTTTAAAGCAAATCACTCTTTAACAATTGTAAAATGTATTTATAAAACACACCAACAAAAATTTCAATCAAAACTGCTGGTCAAAATTTCAAGGTACAAGTCAAAAAGTGGCTCTGTAATATTGATTAGTGCTACTTGGTGCTAGTGTTTAATGGTCTTTAGATTTATTGTTAATGTTGTATTTTCTTCTGAATGCCATTTGCTTTAATCATTACTAGATTGATATACTTCCCAGAATTGGTTTCATCACATCTACTGCATTTACCGTAAGGTACGTATGTTGTCAACTACTGATAGTAAACGATTCTAGATAAGACTTAATAATCCTGCACAATGGCACACTTGCATCAAGCTCAGCTACTATATTAAACACCTCAATTCTATTTTTGTGCTGAAATATTAAACTATTCAATTTCATACATTGTTACAAGCAGCTCCATGTTATAGTCATTTGAGTAATGGAAATTCACCCTTAAAAGAATTCACATACCACTATACAAAAGTTATGAGATATGGATTAAATTTCACCCATATGGTATCTGTGTCTCTATGTGAAGATAAAATATATAAACACAGTGCAAAAGAAAGAACAAAATTTTAGTTACATTTGCAGTGAGAGATGCCTCAGACTGCAAAGCATTTTCTCTGACATGGGCAATAGATTTGGATATGAATGTGGGGCATCAGAAAAAATGCTTTGCATTCTGACACATCTGTTGACTTGTCCCCATACTGGAGAAGGTGTGGCAAAGTAGAGACTCAGCTGTCACTACATCCATTGGGTAAACGGTGACAGCTGAATCCATCCTTTGTCACACCTTCTCCAGTCCAAAGACAACTCAACAGATGCCTCAGAGTACGAAGCATTTTCTCTGACGTGTTGTACTGCAGGGAGCCACAGTAGTCATGGTCAGATCCTTGAAGTAATCCCTTGGCCTTTACTCCACTACCAGTAAGTCATCACACTTTAACCAATTACACCCCTGAACTCCTTCTGCATTACTTTTCTCACAGGAGACTGATCTTTGAATACCATCCCTTTCCTTGATATCCAAACTTCCTAAACCCTCTCCTAATCCAAGAGCCATGCACGTAGGAGAAAATGCCTTGCAGATGAAGAGCACGGCAGCACTGTATTTCAATCCCTGTTTACATGGCAACATAATCAATGTGGTGGCACCACTTCCAAATCTTAATCTCCAACAGGTCTGAGAGACTAAAGATAAAAACAGTCAAAATTTGTTGTTTCTTCTGCATGGGCCTGTTTATTCCACCCACCCCCCATCCACCGAGTCTAACATTGGCATCAAATGTTAATTAATGGAAGTGGGTCACTTTGTTACTGCCGAAAAAAATGGCTTAAATATGAAAGAAAAACATCCTGGAGGAAAATGGTCACCTCTCATAGTATGAGATTCCATCAGAAAAGGAGATATGCATTACAGAAAATTGTGATAAAGACAGTTTTTAAGAAAGCTCAAACATTATTTTTGTTTAAATTAAATAACTGAAAATTGTGCTGAATTTAAAAGTTGAAATGTTTTTTCAGCAGTGCTGGACTTTAATTCAAGGTTAATGAGTCTACCAGAAATCTATGAGATCAACCAAATATTTACTGAAATTTCTGTCTGCCAAAGTTACTCTGCTATTAAACATGTTACTAATCCAACAAAATACCTTTAAACCACTTTGCTGTGGTCTGATTTCCTGCTTTAAAATAATAACAATGACACTATGTCATTCAGCCCATCAGGTCCCAATCCCCTCTTCTGATCAGAGTTTTGCCAATTGTCAATCCCACTGATAGGTTTTGAGGGTCAGTTGGGGTAGAATCAAGTGTAATCAAAAGGTTTATTAAGAATAATTATCATTAAGTTAAAGTACAAGACAAGGGTAGTTAATTTAAGATCTAAATTATCTGTAACTTATTTATTTCCTGTGCAGTAGAATCTCTCCATGAAAATATAAGTGGGAGTAACTGAACAAGGTGAACGCTCCAACCTGAATGCTGAGAAACAACAAACAGTTGTGCTCTGTAGTAATGTTCAATATCAGATTGTAGGCACACAATGATGGCAGGCAACTCTACGGAAGTTAGGGAAATTCCATATTTGCACAAGCAAACATGATATTTAGATGTAAGAAACTAGGAATGGTTGCCAGTCAAGGAACATGGCAAAATCAAAGAATACAAGTTGGAAACTGGGAAGAGATCAAGTGAAGTGACATGGTGGAGCTGTAACTTTACAGATTAAATATGCACAGTCACAGGGCAGAAAGTTCAGTTCTGGGTGCAGATAATTTTTTTTTTAATAGAAATATAGGCTACTGTTCTATCAAGCATCTTTATTGGTACAAATTATACAACTAAAAATTTAATCTGGATAAAAATTTCCCTTGAAATAAATATTTCTAGTTACCACTTTTATTGCTGTAGACTTTCATTTAACTATCAGCCAGATTTTGTGTAGAAAGGCAACTGGAAAAGTGGGTATTGAAAAAATACATTACTCATCCCTTGCTTACCTGAAAATTGTTCAGTACCAAGCAAATGGGAATGCTTTCCCTGTAAAAATCTTTCGGTTGGTCTCCTGGAAGGCAACTGGGATATTCTGTGGAGTGAGGCCTGAAAGACAAGAATACTTGAATTTATACAGCTCTACCAACATTGCGAAATGTATGACATGCTGGACGAACTCAGCAAGTCAGGCAGCATCTACAGAGGGGAATAAACAGCCAATGCTTTGGGCTGGGGCTCTTCATCAGGACCTGACATTGACTGTTTATTCCCCCTCCATAGTCCCTCCAGCATTTTGTGTGTTGTTTAAGATTTCCAGTATCTGCAAAAACTGTTGTGCGTATCAGATATGATGCTTCACAGAAAAAATATGAAATGGTACTTAGCTCTGCCAAATGAGGAGATATTAATAGATGAACAATAACTTCAGCAACAGCTTAAACAAATTGGTGAGTTTTAAGAGTGGTATATGCAGAGAGGCATAGAAAGGGAATACTGGAGTCTAGACTCAGAATTTGATTTTGAGTTTGATGAACAATTCTAACACATCAACACCCATCCTAAGTTTCATGGCAAAGGCAGTCTTGATAGTGATTAAAATCATGGATGTGCAGTAGAAATGAAGGTACATAGAGATCTTGGATGTTTGTAGGGCTGGAGCTATTTGCATTGTAAGGCAACAGAAAGGATATATTAGATTTTAAAATCTCAAATTAAAATTTCGCTGTACTGAGTTAGTATGAGTCAGCAAACACAGGGAATAGGTTTGGATCAAGTTATCAAAAGGGCAGCAAATCATTCGATGAGATAAAATTTATGAAGGGTGGAAGGTAGGAGATCCATCAGAAGAGCAAAAATCACATCTGCAGGTAGCATGGGCAAGTGGGTTTCAGAAAAAGATAGATGGTTCATATATTAAAACAGGATGTCATTCTTGCATTCTGTCCCCCAAATATGACCACAAATTGGTCCAAGTACACAGGCTTTGGTCTTCCATATAAGAAACTACTGATCCACTAAGAATGGTTGCCAGTCAAGGAACATGGCAAAAATCAGAGAATATGAGTTGGAAACTGGGAAGAGATCAAGTGAAGTGACGTGGTGGAGCTGTAACTTCCCAGATTAAATATGCAAAACAAAAAACAAAAATTTCTGTAAGTACAAAATTAAAACAGAAATGCTGGGAACACTCAACAGATCAGACAACTTCCAAGGAGAGAAGAAGTGAGTTAATATTTCAGGTTGATAACCCTGCAACTCTGTTTCTCTGCCTCACCTGCTGAGAATCTCAAGCCTGTTCTGTTTTTAACTAGTTCCCAGGGCTATGCAAGCTCTTAGGTGAATTGGTTGTTGTAAATCACTCCTGGTGTAATTGATTTAATTGACTGGTGGGAGTATTGCTGGTGTGAGTGTGTTTAAGAGACATCATTCCCACAATCCTGATTGAGAAGTTGCAGAACCTGGGCCTGTCTACCTCCCTCTGCCATTGGACCCTTGGCTTCCTAACCGGAAGACCACAGTCTGTGTGGATTGGTGATAACATGTCCTCCTCGCTGACGACCAATACCAGCGCACCTCAGGGGTGTGTGCTTAGCCCACTGCTCTACTCTGTCTATACACATGACTGTGTGGCTAGGCATAGCTCAAGTACCATCTATAAATTTGCTGACAATACAACCATTGTTGGTAGAATCTCAGGTGGTGACGAGAGAGCATACAGGAGTGAGATATGCCAACTAGTGGAATGGTGCTGCAGCAACAACCTGGCACTCAACATCAGTAAGACAAAAGAACTGATTGTTGACTTCAAGAAGGGTAAGTCGAAGGAACACATACCAATCCTCATAGAGAGATCAGAAGTGGAGAGAGTGAGCAGCTTCAAGTTCCTGGGTGTCAAGATCTCTGAGGATTTAACCTGGTCCCAACATACTGATGTAGTCGTAAAGAAGGCAAGACAGTACTATACTTTATTAGGAGTTTGAAGAGATTTGGCACGTCAACAAATACACTCAAAAACTTCTATCGTTGTACCATGGAGAGCATTCTGACAGGCTGCATCACTGTCTGGTGTGGAGGGGCTACTGCACAGCACCGAAGGAAGCTGCAGAAGGTTGTAAATCTAGTCAGCTCCATCTTGGGCACTAGCCTACAAAGTACCCAGGACATCTTTAGGGAGCAGTGCCTCAGAAAGGCAGCATCCATTATTAAGGACTTCCAGCACCCAGAGCATGCTCTTTTCTCACTGTTATCATCAGGTAGGAGGTATAGAAGCCTGAAGGCACACTCAGCAATTCAGGAACAGCTTCTTCCCCTCTGTCATCTGATTCCTAAATGGACATTGAAGCTTTGGACACTACCCCATTTTTTTTAATATACAGTATTTCTGTTTTTGCACATTAAAAAAAATCTATTCAATATATGTAATTGATTTACTTGTTTATTTATGTTTTATTTTATTTATTATTATTATTTTTTTCTCTCTCTGCTAGATTATGTATTGCATTGAACTGCTGCTGCTAAGTTAACAAATTTCATGTCACATACCTGTGATAATAAACCCAATTCTGATTCTGATTTGAGGGAATAGGTTACAGGGAAATCACTGGAGGAATGGGATTGTTCTGAGAGTCAGCCAGTGATTGGCTGAATGCACCCCTTCTATGTTATCGTTTATCCCGGTCATACCGAATGTCATTTGTAACTTTATCAAGAACATTTTCAGTACTGTTGCAGAAATGAAAACATGAATAGAAGGATTCAAAAATGGAAGGGGAAATTACGAACAAAGTGGTCATAACAGAAATAATGCTTTTTTAAAAAAAACTAAATATTCATGTAGCACTAATATTTGTTGAATAATTGACATTTCCACAGACATCCACTAGGTATTTTTCAAGAACTGTTTTGGCTTAGCTTGTTATTACAAAATGTTTATTTGTTTTTTTTTCCATTTAGGTAATTATAATGTCTTATGATGATGGCAAAAAAAACAAAAGGAACCCATACATGGTGCATATATAAAAATATACACAATTACTTAAACATTTAACAGATCAACATATGAAACAGCAGAACTAGAAGGATAAAGCTCCCAGAGATAAAGCAAAGACAGGAGTCAAAAGAAGTGGTCAAAAGGTTTAAGAATATAAATAATGAAGATGAGGAACAAAGTGGTTGATGATTTAATGCTTTGTAAATTTAAAAAAAAACTTACAGATATCTTCAGCAAGACTTTGATGCAAGAAATGAACATTAAAATAGAGGAAAATTGAATCCAAAAGGTCAAAATGGGATTTTTTTGCCAGTGGCTGATATAAAAGACGAAGTTTGTTGTAGTCTCATCAACATAAACCAAAAACATGTTTCAAAATGTTTACTGTGCCTATCAAGCTAGTTATGGAAAGAACTACATGTCTGGGTTGTGTTATAATTTTATATACGAGCATACCTCTAAATCAACACAAGGTATCATTCAAGGAATTTCTCAGGGATGTGTCCTTGGCCCAACTATCTTCAACCATTTCATGAATAATCTTTCCTTCATCATAATTTAATGAGGTCATTTGCTGCAGATTCAAAAGCATTTAGCTCCATTCTGAACATACTGAAGCAGCCTATTGCAGCTCTGTATAACTCAACGGGACTGCAAAGGAATTCTCACCAAATGGATTAATGTAGCCACAGTGACATCAAGAAGAAAAAAGGACATTTGATTCGTGCTCCTTTTACTTAAGTAACTTCATCATCAGGACAATGCAGTTGCAGTATGTCATGCAGGATGTAATCAAACAACTTAAAGTTTGTTTAACTTGACTGGCATCTCTCAAACTCCACCACTCAGAAGGACAAAAGTAGCAATGTCCTAACATCATCTTCAAATAACATTCTGAAATGGGATTGGTGAATCATGTTTCCGTTACTGCTTGATTAACATTCCTGAATTCCTAAAAGTACTGTTGTAGTGTTATAGTTTATTAGTTGAAGACAGATCATTGGACACTACTGTTTCTTCCTTCAATAAAACCTTGAGTCCATCTTTCATTGTTTTCCTTGCCAATATAGCCTTAGTTAGTTTGCAAGTCTTTCATTGCTACATTTTGCTACCTACCTTACTTGTGTCATCAGTCTGATAATGAGATGAGTTTACACTCATGCTGGTAACGAGTTCATCCAGGGCATCCACTCGCCTTCTCAGGTTTGTCAGATTACCCTGTGTCTGCTGCCTTCGTTTACAGAGCGCTTCAGCTTGTTCTGACATGCACTGACGAATCTGTGCCTAAACAATAGAAAAACTGATTAACAATGACAAACCGACTTATTAAAAGTAGATGTTCTTAAGATCAATGTTATAAAACTTTGTTAAATTACTTTTCAGTGTACATTGCAGTCAGCAGTAAAGGTCATTGGCTGCAGCTTACCATCACTGCAGGACTTGTATGTGTCTAGGACAAAGAAAGAGGCGGGGAAAACAAAACATAGCAGACTCTACCCATTCAGCAAACTGCTTTTTCCAAAAGATCCCTTCTGCAGAGCTCTATAGGGCCATTACACCAAAAACTTCATGCCATTTTAAAAGTTTCTTCTCTAGGCAGTTAATCTGATCAACAATTTTAATTACCCCTCACCCCTCTCTATCTATTACCCCTGTCACAACACTGCAAACACTTTAAACCGCTTTTTATAATGCTGTTTACATTGTAAATACATGCTGGTATTTATGCCCATTTTATTCTATACATATACTTTAACCTTTAACTTTATATTTACATATAATTCTTTATATGAAGAACTATGTGTAATACTGAAGAGCTGAATACTGTTGCTTTTTGTTACATGTCAAACACTGAGCAACACACCATAGCAGACGTAAATATACATGGCAAGTAAAGTTGATCATTGATCCTCGATTCTTGTGCAATTTCTGCTTTCTTGGGCTTCTCTGGCAATCACATCAATTGTGATTAAGCACATCCCATTGTATGAGGTGCTTAATATGATACTTGATAATCTGAAGTTTCAAGAGGAATGGTCTTTTCAAAAATGTTTCCTGATGATTAAAAAGGGACATGGAAACATGCAAGTATATTTTCAAACTGACTTAATGAACTACAGATTTCACGATCTTCTGACATACATAGAGGCAGTAATTCTCAAGCAAGCAAGTGGACAAAGGTTCATCACCATGGCCAGAGTGAGGTGTGGGGGTGGGGGGGAGTAGGCTCCAAGCCAGACAGAAATATAGAGGGATGAGACTTCCTCTACCCAACTCCTTGTCAGCAAATATGTAGTCATTGGAGAACAATATTGAGGACCCGAGGCCAAGATTGTTGTATTAAAAGAGAAATGAGAGATTGTTGTGTTCTATGTTTAACCAAGACATGGATTACTCCCAGCATGCTAGATATGGTGATCAGACCTAAAGGCTTCTCAATTTACAAGATGGACCGAACTGCTAATTCGTTAAAGACAAAAGCTGAAGGTATGTGTTTCATAATAAGTTCTTGATGGTGCTACAATGTAGTGGTTTTGTTGAACTCGTGTTCCCACCCTTTAACACCTAAATAATCAAATGTCCTCCATTCTATTTACTTAGGGAGTTCTCCTCTATAATCCTAACAGCAGTGTACATATCACCAGTGGCCAACTACAATGAAGCACTTGAGATGCTACATGATGCCGACACTAAACAAGAAACATTTCATCCCAACGTATTTCAAATCATAGTCAGGGACTTCAACCAAACTTGTTTGAAGAAATCCCTGCCCAATTACCATCAGCATATAACTTGTAGCATCACAGGTTCCAAAACACTAGATAAACTGTTATACTAAGATAAGGAATGACTATATTTCCATGCCTAGACTGCATTTTGGGAAATCTGATTAGTTGACTGTCCTTCTCCTACCTGCATATAGGCAGAGCCTAAAGAGCAAGGCTCCAGAGATTAGGATAACGAAGAGGTGGCAATGGAGGCAGGCAGAGGCCTTGGGATTGCTTCAAATTGGTGGACTAGGGTGTATTCAAGGATTCATCTGTGGACTTATAAAAACTGTTGTAAATGAGTGTGTCCCCACAAAATCAACCAGAAGCCCTCGATGATCCACAATCTGCTGAGGGCCAGAGCAGAGACATTCAAATCTGGTGATCAAGAAAATTACAAGCAGTCCAGGTATGATCTCTGGAAAAGCATCTCGTGAGCGAAGTGGCAATTCTTGTCTAAACTTGAATCAATGAAGGATGCTCGACAGTTATGGCAGGGCCTTAATGCTATTACTTCTTATAAAGATAAATCAAGCAACACAGACCACAACAGGTCTTAACTTCCAGATCAGCCCAATGCCTTCTGTGCTTGCTTTGGCCATCAAAACATGGAGAAACCATCACAAACTTCCATTGCTCCCAATTATCCTGTAATTTCAATTTCTGAGGTTGATGTATGAACAGCCTTCAGTCAGGCAAATCCACAAAAAGCATTGGGTCCAGATAGGGTACCTGGCCAAGTACCTAAGACCCATGCTAATCAACTGGCTTGAGTGTTCACTGAGATCTTTAATCTCTTGCTTCAACAGTCTTAGGTTCCCACCAGACTCAATGACTATTGTCCAGCAGCACTTACATCCAGAATGATAAAAGTGTTTTTGAGAGGTTGGTGGTGAAAAATATCAACTCCTGCCTGAGAAGTGACTTGGATCCTCTCCTACTGGCGCAACAGGTCCACAGCAGATGCCATTTCATTGGCTCTTCACTCAATTCTGGAACACCTACACAGCAAAGATGCATACACCAGGATGCTCTTTATTGACTACTCTCAACATTCAATACTATCATCCCCTCAAAATTAATCAAAAAGCTTCAAGGTGTGGGCCTCAATACTGCCTTCTGTAAATTTGCTGACAAGACCACTGTCATTGCCGAATCAAAGGTAGTGATGAATCAGCATAGAGGAGAGAGATTGAAATTCTGGCTGACTGGTACCACAACAACCGTCTCTTACTCAATGTCAGCAATCCTAAAGAGCTGATTATTAACTTCAAGAGGAGGAACCTGAGGTCTGTGAGTTTGTCCACATCAGAGGTGGAGAGGGTCAGCAACTTTAAATTCTTCGGTGTTATCATTTCAGAGGACCTGTCCTGGGTCCAGCAGGTAACTGCAATTCCAAAGAAAGCACAGCAGCACCTCTGCTTCCTTAGAAGTTTGCAAAGATTCAGTATGACATCTATAACATGACAAACCTCTATAGATGTGCAGTGGAGAGTAAGTTAACTGGCTGTGTCACATCCTGGTACGGAAACACCAATGCCCTTGAACAGAAAATTCTACAAAAAGTAGTGGTTACAGCAAAGACCATCACAGGTAAAGCCCTCCCCACTACTGAGCACATCTACTCAAAACACTGTCACAGGAAAGCAGCACCTAGCATCAGGGATCCCCACCACCTGGGTTATGCTTTCATCTTGCTGCCGCCATCAAGGAGGTGGTACAGGAGCCTCAGGATCCGCACAGTCAAGTTCAGGAAACAGTTATTACTCCTCAACCATTGAGCTCTTAAACCATAGGGGATAAACTTCACTTGCCCCATTACTAAAGTGTTCCCACAACCTGCAGACTCACTTTCAAAGTCTAGTCATCTCATGTACTCAATATTTATTGTTTATTTATATATAGTTGTTACTTCTTTCTTTTTGTATTTGCACAGTTTGTTGTCTTTTGCACACTGGTTGAACAACTTATTGGTGCAGTCTTGCATTGATTCTATTATGGTTATTATTCTTTTATGGATTTATTCAGTATGCCTGCAAGAAAATAAATTTCAGGGTAGTATATGGTGATATATACGAACCATGACAATAAATTTATTTTGAACTTAAGTGAAAATCATCAACGTAGGCTTCTGATGTTCAGTTTTTTGTTATTCTTCTCAGCATTTTTACTTTCAAAGATAATTCATTATTTTTAACACTGAAGATGGAAGAACATTTATGAAATTATGACTATTCTCAGATGGAATAGAAACAAGAGAAAGCAAATTATCAGTAATGAACTTCAACTCCTGAAAGTACTGTTTTCAACATTAGTGATACACATCTCAAAAATGAATTTAGATCTTTGAAGTGAGATCATTTACAAATACAAGCAGTATTGTCATTATTATATAAAAATAATTTTACATTAGACATTTACCAACCTTTAGCCGATCTTCTTGTTGTCGTAAGTTTTCTCTTAGCACTTCTCCACGCCACTGTTCATCCTGGATAAGGAAAGAATAAAGGTTCCTTTAACACTTGTCCCTTACAGGATGCTTATATGAGCACACAGGAAGATGATCAAATTCTAGCACCCCTGTATTTTCTCTTGTAATAACTTGAGAAAGGCCATCGAATAAACAGTTAAGGCACATTTTCAAGACGGTGCTGGTGAACCACAAGAGCATGTTAAAATCTGTAGTGTGAAATTTCCCTATGAGCAATGTACTTTTGACCGTTTTAATGAACTAGCATTTACAAGATCTTCTGCAGGACTCGGCAGACTTAACTCTCAAGCAAACAGGTATCGCACCTTTAAACAGACAAAGGTACATTGCCATGGCCAGAAGAAGGGAGGGGAGGACTCCAAGCCAGACTGAAAGGCCGATTTTTGAAAGTTCCTCTATCCAGCATCTTGTTAGCAAATGGAGAAAAAACTGAAGACCCAAGGACAAGATTGTTGTATCGGAGGGAAATGAGGAATTGCTACGTTCTGTGGCTCACTCTGGTCATGCCAGATATGTCGGTAAGACCTGAAGGCTTTGGATACACAAGATGAACTGGATGGCAGATTTCAGAAGGAAAAGGTGGGGGGGGTGGGTGGGTTCTGTGTTTCATGATAAACACTTTGTGGTGCTCAGATGTGCTGGTTTTGTTGCACTCTTGTTCCTCCGACCTGAAGCATCTAACCATTCGATTAAAGTGATGACTGTTCTACTTACAAAGAGTTCTCATCCGTGTTTCTAACTGCAGTTTACATACTGCCAAAAGCCGAAATTAATCAGGTACTCGAATATTAAGTGCTGTCATCAACAAATAAGAAGCAGCCTACCCCGATGCATTTCAAATCATAGTTGGGAACTTCAATCAGCCTTGTTTGAAGAAATCTCTGCCCAATTAACATCAGCATATAACTGGTAAAACCAGGGGTTCTAACACACTCAACCACTGCTAAGGAATGCCTACCATCCCATGCCTAGACTGCATTTCGAGAAATCTGATCACTCGACTGTCTTCTTCCTACCTGCATACAGACAAAGACTAAACAGCAAGGTTCCAGTGATTAGGACAACAAAGGGGGGTTTTTGCGGGTGACAGAGGAAGATAGCTACATCAGGATGCTCTTTATCGATTACAGCTTGGCATTCAATACTATCACCCACTGAAAACTAATCAATAAACTTCAAGACATTGGCCTTCTTACCTCCTTATGCAATTAGATTGATTTCCTCACTTTGCAATTTTCTGCAGCTTTTTCCAGTCTTCTAAATTATGATATGTTGTCATTTAAAGAAAATGACGGTGACATGAAAGATCAACCATAATGCAGCAAGCATGTGGGGTCACGTGGCTTTCTCTTGTTTCTATCTCATTGCAATGTCTGAGGGGTATTTAGACAAACACAAGGACAGAACATGGAAAGATATAGACAATGTATGGGCAGATGGGATTAGTTTGAATTGGCATCATGGTTGGCACAGAGATCACAGGCTGTATATACTGTCAAGATTTCTTTTCAGGCATTTGAGGTGCCTAGTTCACGCGGTACAAATGTATTATAAAATTGGATAATGAACTGCAAAAGAAAAAATACATCTAGATACGAGATCCAGGTACCCAGATATCCATCATCAAGGAATTATGAATCTACAAATTTATCACAACACACAAGAATTACTTGCAAAGGAATATCACCTTAAAATTGAATTTTGTTAGCCTTAACCTCTCATCGAAATTTGGATGCCTTCTGTCAATGGCAGCAAAGGGAAAATTCTCCTTCAGGCTTTCTTTTTCACACTGAAGTGTTTCTTCCTCTTCCAAAGTAACATCCAGATCACTCTTTGGTTCAACAGAAGACTTATCTAATTCTTTTAAACTATTGCCAATTTCTGCTTTAACGTCTGACCGAAGTATTCTTATTGCTTCCTTTATCTCTTTCTGGCGTTGTTCCATTTGTTCTTGACTTCTCAGCTAAAGGATTTATTAAATATCAAAGACAGAAGTAGATGATATATCAGAAGTTCATGAACACACAAAGCTAGTCCAGTCAATTATTATTAAATATATACTCTGCTTCAACACACACTCCCCATTTTTTATTTATAAAATCATTCTCCATTATAAAAATCTAGGTTATAAGCAAATTTCTTCTGCACTCTGGTTGATATTTCATTGATCCTGTTATAGTTACCATTCTATAGATTTACTGAGTATGCCTGAAGGAAAATAAATATCAGGGTTGTATATGGTGACACAAATGTACTTCGATAATAAAATTTACTTTGAACTTTGAAATTCATTACTATCAACTATTGTGTCACAATAATCACAGAGCAATAAACATAGTCTATATGCTATTTACTATCTGAACCTACTTTATGACATTATAAAATATGACACTTTATCAAACATTAGAATACTAAATAACTATGTGAGAAATAAATATTCAAAAACTGAAACCAGAAACTCATGAAAAAGAACAAACTTGTTTAGTTTCACTAAATGAGAAAAGGATTTTATTATGTACCTGTTGTTTAAGTTCAAAATATTTTTGTCTCATCTCATTTAATTCACTCATGACACTCTCAACTTGGGCATGGTTATCACGTGCAATCTGGTTGATTGAAGATAATTCCTTCTGCAGTCTGTTATTTTCATGCTTTTGTTCCTATGTTGAGAACAATAACATCAGAAATTACTTCAGATTTTTGTTAGACTGCATCGGAAATCTGAGCCTTGCAGATTTCTACATTATAAGGACATATTTAAAAATATCTGTTTTACACCTTTAGTGAATGTTCTTACTTGACTTTTCATGAATGATAGATACACAAAGTGGCAAGTGAACAGTAATACTTTCAGAATCAGAATATTGTTTATTATTACTGGCATGTGACGTGAAATTTGCTAAGTAATAGCAGTAGCAGTTCAATGCGATACTTAATATAGAAGACAAAAAAACAAAATAAAAAATAATAATAATAATAAGTAAATCAATTACAGTATACACATATTGTTTAAAAAAGTTTAAAAAACAGAAATACCGTATATTAAAAAAAGTGAGGTAGTGTCCAAAGATTCAATGCCCATTTAGGAATCGGATGGCAGAAGGGAAGAAGCTGTTCCTGAATCTCTGAATGTGTACCTTCAGGCTTCTGTACCTCCTATCTGATGGTAACAGTGAGAAAAGGGCACGTCCTGGGTGCTGAAGGTCCTTAATAATGGACACTACCTTTCTGAGACACTGCTCCCTGAAGATATCCTGGGTACTTTGTAGACTAATACCCAAGACAGAGACGACTAGATTTACAACCCTCTGCAGCTACTTTTGGTCCAGTGTAGTAGCCCCCTCCACCACCCCCAACCACCCACCCATACCAGACAGTGATGCAGCCTGTTGGAATGCTCTCCACGGTACAACTATAGAAGCTTTTGAGTGTATTTGCTGACATGCTATATCTCTTTAAACTCCTAATGAAGTATAGCCACTGTCTTGCCTTCTTTATAACTACATCGATATATTGGGACCAGACTAGATCCTCAAAAATCTTGACACCCAGGAACTTGAAACTGTTTACTCTCTCCACTTCTGATCCCTCTATGAGGATTGTTATGTGTTCCTTCGTCTTACCCTTCATGAAGTCCACAATCAGGTCTTCCATCTTACTGACGTTGAGTGTCAGGTTGTTGCTGCGGCACCACTCCACTAGTTGGCATATCTCACTCCTGTATGCCCTAACGTCACCACCTGAGATTCTACCAACAATGGTTGTAGTGTCAGCAAATTTATATGTGGTATTTGAGCTATGCCTAGCCACACAGTCATATGTATAGACAGAGTAGAGCAGTGGGCTAAGCACACCCCCCCGAGGTGCGCCAGTGAGTCCAGTCTGACCTAAGTTTGTTTACTTGAACTGATGAAATAAGTAGTACTTCTGCATAATGTTATTGTGGGGAATGCAACTTACATTAAAGGCCTTCTCTAGCTCAGCTCTTTGAGCTTTGGACTCTTCTGTGAGGACTGCAACTTGCTTCTCTGCCTTTTTTCTCTCTGAATGAAGCCACTCTTGAAGATGGGTTACATTGTTTTTTGACATCTGAATTTCTCTTTGAAGAAATGCCAGTTCATCCATTGTTTCCTGGTATTGTTGCTCTCGATCAGATAGCTGATGTGCTGCAACAAAACAGTGCACCCAGTAACCATATTTTGATCTTGCAATAAAAACAAATCCTTCACATTTGGAAGATAAAGTTCAAGGAACGTTTAACAGCACAGCTTAGTGCCGTCTGCTTCCTAGATTAGGGAGACTACAAAACATTTTCTTCAGATGATTCAGGCACACTCTGGGGATAGCACATCACCTTGCTTTAGTGTTAACAGTGGCACTAGTAAAGGTTAATGCAGTAACTAACTTTTATGTCTTAAATATTCTGAAATCAGGCCACTTCCAGTAAACATAGTGCAAGAACAGCTGTGCTCATCAAAATAATTAGTTTCGTGGCTGTGTATGATATTTTAAATAATCAAAGAGATAGATATTTGATTAAATGTTATATAAAACGTCTAGCTTTACACCAGTGAAAGTAAGTTTACTTGACAGTTCCCTACCTTACCAATTTTTCCTTGGTTACATTTCAGAGCAGACTTATTAACTTGCCATTGTTCATATGCCAGACTTGTCAGTTGTAAGTTCTTCCAATGATATACCCAAAAATTCACACCAGCCAACTCTCTATCATAAAGCATAGTACATTGTGACCAAATGTCAGAACTCAGCCGTTTCCCATTACCAATTGTAATATAATGTGGCCAAAGCACCCAGTGAGATTAGCTAGATCAAAATAGACTGGTCATTTTATCGGCAATCTCTCTCTCAATGATTCAGCTAGTTATTAAAGAAATTCACTAAGCATGGGAGTGACTGAACTATTATTTTTAATCAAACTCTAGACTTACTCAGAGTCACGATCTGATTCTCCAAGATAATGCACTGTTCTTCATTATGTTGCACTTCCCTCAATCGATCTTCCATCAAGTTCACTTTTGTAACCATCTGCTCAAGTTCAATTTTTTTGTCTGACAGTTCAGCCTCCAAGGTGTGAATCTGGTCTTTTAACTTAGTTGCAGACTGCTCCAATTTTGTCTCTTCAGATTTAACATTCTTTTTGATAGACTGCAGCATCTAAATGGAATAAGTGAGAAATCTGAATAAAGTTTTCCTGCATCACACAAGGTGAAGTAGCACATGCCAATTCTATCTCTGTCCTCACAGTGCAATTCTATCATGCTCATACTAGTTTCAATCATCTGCATTAAGATGAGGAATTACATCCAGGATTGCATATCAATTCCAAGTTCCTGCTTGGGCATTGAGAAGGTGCTGAGAGACAGTAATAGGGAGAAAATGGATAAAAAGAAATAAAGTAAAAATATCAGAGGAAGAATATAGTCAGTTGTGATAAATAATATGATAAAAAATAGGAAAATATTTAAGTAAATTTGAATGATTTTAAAAAGGATTTTAATCAAAGTACAGACACACAAATAGATGAAAGTCACTATATGACAATGATCATGTACTGTATATTGTGGAAATACAGAATCAACATAAAATAATAACTCTGGAGCATTCAAATTCAAGGAAGTAAATTTTAAAATCTTTCCTGTTCTTAAAGTTACTTACAATGTCCCTATCTCTATTGCTGACATCCTCATTTTCATTACCTGTGCTAATTTTTGGTTTATTAATTGGTCTAGGTGGCTTTATGATAACACTATTTACTTGTTCACATACTTTTTGCTGTTCTGCGAGTTTGTGTTGCTTTTCTTCAATTTGTTGCTGAATTCGCAGCAATTCCTGTTCTTTCTTTTTTTCATTCTCCAGATGGGATTTGTATTTGCTTGCACTTTGATTAACATTTTCCTTCAAAGTCACCTGCTCTGCTTTTAACATGTCACATTTCTTAGTGACATTCTGAAGATCCTGAGACAAGAATGACATAAAAATGACATTTTGACATCAACTTCATTCAGCTGAACATACAATATAAATTCTACAAAATATCATAGTATAGTTAATCTCACAATTAAACATCTGAGGTCCTTTGGAGTATGCAGGCTTCTCCTTCACATGTTCTATAAGTCTGTTGTCATCAGTATAATCTTCTATACAGTGGTGTGCTGGGGCAATGGCTCAATAAACTGTATAAAAGGTTGGCCCTGTTATAGGAGTCAAACTGGACATACTGGAGGTGGTGGTAGAACAAAAGATCCTCTGGAAAATCCTGGCAAATCTGGACAACATTTCTCACTCTCTGCATGCCACCTTGGCTGAACGAGGAGCACTTTCAGTAATAGATTAAGACAACTGCACTGCTCCAAAGAGCGCTACTCAAGGTTATTCTTACCCTTGGCCATTAGACTCTATATGATTCAACCTATAGGTGGGGAAGTGATGACCCCCCCCCCCCCACCGCTAGACTGTTTTTAACCTTTGTTTACCACACCCTGCTACTGCAGACATACTGTGCAATCTGGACAATGAGAAAGTGCATCCATTACTGTATAATATTATGGTAATTTTTGCACTACCATCTTATCAGTGTAATCTTGTAATCTTTGACTTGTAAATCTTGTACATCTTATTTTTAAGGTAACTTCTTAATGCTCTCTTACTTCTCTTCTAATATTTGTATATCTGTGCACTTGTAATGTTACTGTAAGAGTAATTTCCTTTGGGATCAATAAAGTATCTAAGTGTTTTTAATCAGATTTTTGAGAATTAAACAATAGTTTTGAGATTTGTAGCCCATGTATGCACTATTAGAGAACAACTGGACAAATTCAATTTTGTATGAAAACATACTTATTAAGTACTTTAGGATATTTTAGTGGGTGCTTTCTTAGAGGGTTCAATAAGGTACATGTAGAGAGGTTGTTTCCCAGGCTAAAAGAGTTGAGAACTGCAGATCACTGTCTCATAATAAAGGGTGACATGAGGAAAAATTTTTCACTGATGGGGTCTTGGAATTTTCTTCTCTAGGGTTCTGTGGAGGCTCAGTAATCTACAGTGTTTAAAACATCGATAAATATCTTAACATTAAAGGAATCAAGGAACATGGGACTAAATAAAATGGTGTTTAAGGTAGAAGATTATCCATGATTGTGAATTTCTCAGCAGGCTTGGGCAAGAATACAGCTTACTCCTGCACCTATTTTCTATATTTTACTGCATTAACAGTGATATCAAAGGAAAGGAGTTGTTGCAAAAAACTAAATGGATAGTTAGTTGCAAGAAAAAGTTGATGAACCCTTTGCAGTTACCTGGCTTTCTGCATTAATTACTCATAAAATGTGGTCTGATCTTCATCTAAGTCACAAGAATAGACAAACACAATCTGCCCAAACTAATAAAAAATTGTACTACTTCTCGTCAATATCGAATACACCATTTAAACAATCACAGTCTAGGGCAAAAAAGTATGTGAACCTCTGGGGTAGTGCCTTCTACAACAAAAGTATCTCTAAAGACCTGAGTGTTCATCAGTCCACAGTAAGGCAAATTGTCTACAAATGGAGGAAATTCAGTACTGTTGCTACTCCCCATAGGAGTGGGCGTCCTGCAACGATAACACCAAGAGCACAAGTGCAATGCTAAAGGAGGTTACGAAGAACAGCAAAAGACCTGCAGAAACCTCTAGAACTTGCTAAAGTTTCTGTTCATGTGTCCACTATAAGGAAAACACTGAACTAGAATGGTGTTTGTGGAAAGACACAGAGGAAACCACTGCTCTCCAAAAAAAAACACATTGGCTGTACATCTCCAGTTGCAAAAGACCACCTGGATGTTCCACAACGCTTCTGGGACAATGTTTTGTTGACAAACAAAAGTTGAACTTTTTGGCAGAAAAGCACACCATTTGTTTAGAAGAAAAAAGGGCATTGCATAACAACACTAAAACCTCATCCCAACTGTGAAGCATGGTGGAAGCAGTACCATGATCTAGGGTTGCTTTGTGCCTCAGGGCCATTCATTGAGGGATAAATGAATTCAACATTGTATCAAGACATCTTACAGAAGACTGTCAGTGTAGCGGTCTGACACCTGAAGCTTAATAAAAGCTGGATGATACAACAAGACAATGATCTGTGAGTAAATGAACAACAGAACAGTTTAAAAAGAAGAAAATTCATGTTTTGGAATGGCCCACATCAGAATTCAGACCTCAACCCAATTGAGCTGCTGTGGCATGACCTGAAGAGAGCTGTTCGTGCAACATATCCCAGAAATACTGATGTATGGAGAAACAGTTTTGTATGGAGTAATAGTCAAAAATTTCTCCTCGCCCTTGTCTGATCAGCAGCTACAGGAAATGTTTGGAGGTTATTGCTGCTAAAGGAGGTTCTAGCAGTTATGAAATACAAGGGTTCACATGTTTTCTCCAGCCTGGACTGTGAATAATTAAACAATGTGTTCAATAAAGACCTGAAAAGTACAACTGTTTGTGTTATTAGTTTAGGCATATTATGCTTGTCTATTATTGTGACTTAGATGAAGATCAGACCACATTTTATGAGTAATTTATGCAGAAAACCAGGTCATTGCAAAGGGTTCACAAACTTTTTCTTACAAATTTGGCGAAAATGGGTCAAGGCGAGGTAGATTACCTGTGAGAAACAGAAACAGGAAATATGTCTGTGAGGCTGGTGTTCTGTACTGGGTGTCAGATGTGGGAAGTTTGGGAGATTCCCAGCCTCCCGGACAGCCGCACCAGCGCCAGGTGTGTTGAGCTGCAGCTCCTCGGGGACCGCGTTAGGGAACTGGAGATGCAGCTCAATGACCTTCATCTGGTCAGGGAAAGTGAGGAGGTGATAGAGAGGAGCTATAGGCAACTAGTCACACCGGGGACTCGGGAGACAGAGGAGTGGGTAACAGTCAGGAGAGGGAAGGGCAGGAGTCAGATATGAGAGAGTACCCCTGTGGCTGACCGCCTTAACAATAAATACTCCTGTTTGAGTACTGTTGGGGAGAATGGCTTACCTAGGACAGAGTCTGGCCCTGTAGCTCTGAAGGGTAGAGAAAGGAAGAAGGCAGCTGTGATAGGGGACTCTATAGTTAGGGGGTCAGACAGGCGATTCTGTGGATGTTGGAAGGAAACAAGGATGGTAGTTTGCTTCCTAGGCGTCAGGGTCCAGGATGTTTCTGATTACGTCCACGATATCCTGAAGTGGGAAGGTGAACAGCCAGAGGCTGTGGTACATATTGGTAGGAAGAGGGAGGTGGTCCTGAAAGCAGACTCAGGGAGTTAGGATTACTACCTGTGCCATGCGATAGTGAGTATAGGAATAGAGTGAGGTGGAGGATAAATGCATGGCTGAGGGATTGGAGCAGGGGCAGAGATTCAGATTTCTGGATCACTGGGACCTCTTTAGGGGCTGGCATGACCTGCACAAAAAGGACAGGTTGCACTTCAATCTGAGGGGGACCAATATCCTGGCAGGGACGTTTGCCAAGGCTTTTGGGGAGAGTTTGAACTAGAATTGTTGGGGGTTGGGAACCAAACTGCAGAGATGGAGGAAGGGGCAGCTGGCTCACAAATAGAGAAAGCTTGGAGACAGTGCAAGAGGGAAGATAAGCAGGTAATAGAGAAGGGACACGCACAGACCAATAGTTTGAGGTGTGTCTATTTTAACACAAGAAGCATCATGAACAAAGCAGATGAGCTTAGAGCGTGGATAAGTACTTGGAGCTATGATGTTGTGGCCATTACAAAGACTTGGAAGGCTTGGGGGCAGGAATGGTTACTTAGAGTGGCAGGCTTTTGATGTTTCAGAAAGGATAGGGAGGGAGGAAAAAGAGGTGGGGGTGTGGCACTGCTGATCAGAGATAGTGTCACGGCTGCAGAAAAAGAGGTCATGGAGGGATTGTCTACTGAGTCTCTGTGGGTGGAAGTAAGAAACAGGAAGAGTTCAACAACTCTACCGTTTTTTTTTATATAGACCACCCAATAGTAACAGGAACATTGAGCAGCAGATAGGGAGACAGATTCTGGAAAGGTGTAATAATAACAGGGTTATCGTGGTGGAAAACCTAAATTTCCCAAACACTGATTGGCATCTCCCTACAGCAAAGGGTTAGATGGGATGGAATTTGTTAGGGGTACTCAGGAAGGTTTCCTGACACAATATGTAGATAAGCCTACAAGAGGAGAGGCTGTACTTAATCTGTCAGGTGTCAGGTTTCTCAGAGGGAGAGCATTTTGGAGATAGTGATCACAATTCTATCTCCTTTACCATAGCATTGGAGAAGGATAGGAACAGATAATTTAGGAAAGCGTGTAATTGGAGTAAGGGGAAATATGAAGCTATCAGGCAGGAACTTAGAAGCATATATTGGGAACAGATGTTCTCTGGGAAATGTGTGGCAGAAATGTGGCAAATGTTCAAGGGATTTTTGCGTGGCGTTCTGCATAGGTACGTTTCAATGAAACAGGGAAAGGATGGTAGGGTACAAGAACCATGGGGTACAAAGGCTGTTGAAAGTCTAGTCAAGAAGAAAAAAAGCTTACGAAAGGTTCAAAAATCTAGCTAATGATAGAGATCTAGAAGATTTAAGGCTAGCAGGAATGAGCTTAAGAATGAAATTATGAAAGCCAAAAGGGGCCATGAGAAGGCCTTGGTGGATAGGATTAAAGAAAACCCCGAGACATTCTACAAGTATGTAAACAGCAAGAGGGTAAGATGTGAGCAAATAGGACCAATCAAGTATGACTGTGGAAAAGTGTGTATGGAACCAGAGGAGATAGCAGAGGTACTTAATGAATACTTTGCTTCAGTATTCACTACAGAAAAGGATCTTGGTGATTGTAGGGATAATTTACAGTGGAGTGAAAAGCTTGAGGCATATAGATATTAAGAAAGAGGATGTGCTGGAGCTTTTGGAAAGCATCAAGTTGGATAAGTCTCTGGGACTAGACGAGATGTACCCCAGGCTACTGTGGGAGGTGAGGGAGGAGATTGCTGAGTCTCTGACAATGATTTTTGCATCATCAACGGGGACGGGAGAGGTTCCGGAGAATTGGAGGGTTGTAGATGTTGTTCCCTTATTCAAGAAAGGGAGTAGGGATAGCCCAGGAAATTATAGAGCACTGAGTCTTACTTCAGTGGTTGGTAAGTTGATGGAGAAGATCCTGAGAGGCAGGATTTATGAACATTTGGAGAAGCATAATATGATTAGGAATAGTCAGCGTGGCTTTATCAAAGGCAGGTTGTGCCTTACAAGCCTGATTAAATTTTTTGAGGATGTGACTAAACACATTGATGAAGGTAGAGCAGTACACGTAGTGTATATGGATTTCAGCAAAGCATTTGATAAGGTACCCCATGCAAGGCTTATTGAGAAAGTAAGGAGGCATGGGATCCAAGGGGCCATTGCTTTGTGGATTCAGAATTGGCTTGCCCACAGAAGGCAAAGAGTGGTTGTAGACGGGTCATATTCTGCATGGAGGTCAATGATCAGTGTTGTGCCTCAGGGATCTGTTCTGTGACCCCTGCTCTTCGTGATTTTTATAAATGACCTGGGTGAAGAAGTGGAGGGATGGGTTAGTAAATCTGCTGATGACACAAAGGTTGGAAGTGTTGTGGATAGTCTAGAGAGCTGTGAGAGGTTACAGCGGGACATCGATTGTATGCAATACTGGGTTGAGAAGTGGCAGATGGAGTTCAACCCAGATAAGTGTGAGGTGGTTCATTTTGGTAGGTCAAATATGATGGCAGAATATAGTATTAATGGTAAGACTCTTGGCAGTGTGGATTGTGGAGCATGCCTTATGAGAAGAGGTTGAGTGAACTCGGCCTTTACTCCTTGGAGAGGAGGATGAGAGGTGTCCTGATAGAGGTGTTTAAGATGATGGGAGGCATTGATCGTATAGATATTCAGAGGCTTTTTCCCAGGGCTGAAATGGCTAATACAAGAGGGCACAGTTTTAAGGTGCTTGGAAGTAGGTACAGAGGAGATGTCATGGGTAAGTTTGTTTTTTTTTGTTTTTTTGTTGTTTTTTTTTTTTACACAGAGGGTGGTGAGGGCATGGAATGGGCTACCAGCGACGGTGGTGGAGGTGGATATGATAGGGTCTTTTAAGAGACTCCTGGATAGGTACATGAAGTTTGGTAAAATAGAGGGCTATGTGTAACCCTATGTAATTTCTAAAGTAAGTAAATGTTCAGCACAGCATCGTGGGCCAAAGGGCCTGTATTGTGCTGTAGGTTTTCTATGTTTCTAACTGTACATGCCTTTTCAGGTTTTTTTTTCAATGCTGGCAATCAATACTCATTCCTAATTGTCCATTAAATGGTGGTAAGCCACATCTGTGCCAACTGTGTGATGATGGTATTTCCTTTGCCCTGTCAGCAAGTTTTATGTTCTGCACCCACCACTGCACCCCCTCCTCTCACAACAAAATGAAGTGATTCCAGATCCTTCCCACCTCTGGGTGAGATATAAAAATAATCTCCTCTCTAATCTTTCTTATCAGTCATTTTAAACTTCAGCCCCGAGTTTTTGATCTCTCTTCTGTGGATAGTTTCACCCCCTTTATTCCTGGAATAATTTAAATGATCTCATTTCTGCTTTTCTCCTTCTCTACTTCTGACATTAATCTCTCCCACCATTCAACAGTTTAATACATGTGAAGAATTCAACAGTAATGACTCAGAAAAGTTAATCTGAATTCAAATTCTAAAGGTGATATTTAGCACTTCAAAATGGGTAAATTTTGCTTGTGTCCCTTTCTACTTCATTTGAGTTCTTAAAACTGATAATAAAATCAAAGTTTGCATATTCAAGCTAAAAATAACATACCTGTTCTGCTAACTGCAGCTGATCTTTTGTAGTTTGAATGTTATCCATCACCTTCTCCAGCTCTGCCTTTTCCTCTGTTCAACAAAAATATTTTTCATAAATAATTATTGTTTTCACAGCTCTCTATATAGTTTCCACTTTGTGGGTTATTTCAAAAATCAACTCACAAAAACCTATCCTCCAAAACTAAGTTAGGTATGGGCCCCAAATCTGAAGAACTTTCTAAAGAAGCACAGTTGAGAGCATCCTGACTGGCTACATCACTGCCTGGTATGGGAACTGTACTTCCCTCAATCGCAGGACTCTGCAGAGTGGTGGGGACAGCCCAGCGCATCTGTATATGTGAACTTCCCACTAGTTGGGAGATTTACAAAGACAGATGTGTAAAAAGGGCTCAAAGGATCATTGTGGACCCGAGTCACCCCAACCACAAACTGTTCCAGCTATCAGGAAACAGTATCGCAGCATAAAAGCCAGGACCAACAGGCTCCGGGACAGCTTCTTCCACCAGGCCATCAGACTGATTAATTCATGCTGATACAATTGTATTTCTGTGCTATACTGACTGCCCTGTTGTACATACTATTTATTATAAATTACTATAAATTGCACCAACTTTTGGATTCCGAAGATGTCTCTTATTTTTTGTAATATTGTTTCACTGTACACATTAAACAAATCAGGGGAGAAAACACACCCTTGTCTAATGCCTCTCTTGATTTTCGTAAACTGACTCACTTCTCCATCTATTCTTACAGTGGCAGTTTGTTCCCAGTACAGATTTCTGATTAGGCGGAGGTTTTTTGAATCTAGATCTAGAGATTCCTTTGCTATTTAGGAAGCTGGGTGACATCAGATGACAGGTGCGACATGGACATCAAAAGAAGAATAAGGATGGCAAAAGACACCTTTACGAGAATCAAGAGTATACTGACCAACACTAAACTAGGCATGACAACCTGCCTCAGAGTACTGAAATGTTACGTTTATCCAGTTAGGTTATATGGCTCAGAATGTTGGACAATATCTAGTAACATGAAGAAATGAACTGAAGCAGCAGATTTTTGAGGAGGATGCAAAGAATATCATGGACGAAACAAATATCTAACGAGGATGTCATGAACAGAGCAAACACAAAAAGAGAAGTAACGTTTGAGATCATGAAAAGGCAATGTAACTTCATTAGACATGTGATTAGAAAGTGGAGTTAGAATGCACAGTAATTATGGGAAAGATTGAAGGGAAGAAAGGAAGAGGAAGGCAAAGACAAATGATGATGGAGACAGCAGCCAGAGAACTGGAAATGAATACCAATGAATAGATCCACTTGACCGAAACAGGAGTGTTTGGGCCATGGCAGTCAAAGCTCAAACTGGGCATGGCACCTGATGATGATGATGATAAATTGCACATTGCTCATTTAGACAGAGATGTAATTTAAAGATTTTTACTTCTCATATATTTGAAGGATGTAAGAAATAAAGTCAATTCAATTACTAAACATGTACAAGATTTCTGCCCATACCTTGAGCAATTATGTCCCACAAATTGATAGTACAGTTCCCAGCAAAATCAGCCTGTTGTTCCACCAGCTTAAAGCTAGAGGGCAGCACTGATGGAAGAGGCTAGCCCCCCTCAACTGAGCACGGATGCCAGGCTACACCATCTCCGCCATCTCCCCAAGTGAGCCGCAGCAACAGGCAAGCCCGCGGCAATAACGGAGACTACACAGCTCCCACGCTATCTGTCTCACCACCAAACAAAAGAAACAGGCCTGTGGCAATTTATATTATCAATGTTTAACAGGGTCTTGTTTTTGGAAGAGCAAATTCCAATTCTGGCTCATCTCTGTCTTAAATGGACAACTTTTTAAAAACTATAGCCCCTATTCTAGATCTTCACATAAAGAGATAACAGTCAGAAGATACCAAAGCTTAGCCTGTGTAATGTTTTCTCATGGCAACCTGCCCACTCCAGAAATCAGTATAGTAAATCCCCTCTGAATAGTTTCTCATGTTTTTATACCCTTCCTTAAATATGAAAGCCAATATTGTGCACAGTACTCCAGATGTGATTTCACAAAACCCTTAGATTGAAATTCTAAGATCCAGCATTTCCTGTGGTCCAGCATGTTTTGAATCTGGAATACAAATTAGTACTAATTATCCAGTTCCAACTAAGATCTAAAATTAACTTAAATCTGTACTAATCTGTAGCTAATTAAACCATCATTGCTATTTCTCAGTTGACAGCATTCCCAATTTAGGGAAACTTTGGGCTTAGACAATTCCCAGAACCCTTAAGTAACCCAGGGAGTGCCTATATTTAAAAAGAACAGTTCTGTTCTGGGGAGATGATTGGGCAATTACTGTGGTCAGGCATCAGTCAGGTACCAAGGGTTCTGGATTTGAGTTTCAACCTGTAAAAATAAAGCATAAACTGCCTACGTTTGTAATAAAATCCCTTTGACAGTAAAAAAAAATTCTGTCAGCTTAATAATATAAGAATATAAAGTAAGGGTGTGTGAGCATGCCAATTGGCCTTCTGGGCTTACTCCACCATTTTGGAAGATCATGGCAGATCTAATCTTGGCCTAAACACCATTTTCCTGTTCTCCCCATTACTCATTGCTCTGAATGGCTGTCAATCTCTGTCTTCAGTATAATCAACGTCGCTGTCTCTACAGCTTCCTTGGGTAGAGAATTTCAAAGATTTACTACACGCTGAGAAAACGGATTTCTCTCATCTCTATCAAAATGGTGATCCTTCTTCTGAAACTATGATCCCTTGTTCTAAATACCACTAGCTTGGGAAGCATCTCCCTCAGAATCTAATAAGCCAAATAAGACCACCTTTCTAGATTTCTCTAAGTATAGGACCAAACTCTCAACCAATAAATTGCTTAGTTCTTAAGCCGCACACTGCTTCTCACACCAGGAGATTGTGATGGAAATTTCTAATTCCATAAAGACAAAGATCACATCTGAAATATTCCTCATCGCTTTCTACAGTGGAGATTCAATATGCTACAAAACTCTGTAACTTCATAATTCTATCTCCTTTACCATAGCATTGGAGAGGGATAGAAACAGACAAGTTAGGGAAACGTTTAACTGGAGTAAGGAGAAATATGAGGCTATCAGGCAGGAACTTGGAAGCATAAATTGGGAAACATACAGAAGAATTGTGGCAAATGTTCAGGGGATATTTGTGTGGTGTTCTGCGTAGAAACATTCCAATGAGACAGGGAAAGGATGGTAGGGTACAGGAACTGTGGTGTACAAAGGCTTTTGTAAATCTAGTCAAGAAGAAGAGCTTACAAAAGGTTAAAAAAAAACTAGGTACTGATAGAGATCTAGAAGATTATAAGGCTAGCAGGAAGGACCTTAAGAATGAAATTAGGAGAGCCAGGTGGGGCTATGAGAAGGCCTTGGCAGACAGGATTAAGGAAAACTCCAAGGCATTCTACAAGTATGTGAAGAGGAGGATAAGATATGAGAGAAGAGGACCAATCAAGTGTGACAGTGGAAAAGTGTGTATGGAACCGGAGGAGAGGACAGAGGTACTTAATGAATACTTTGCTTCAGTATTCACTACGGAAAAGGATCTTGGCGATTGTATGGATGACTTGCAGTGGACTGAAAAGTTTGAGCATGTAGATATTAGGCGGATGTGCTGGGGCTTTTGGAAAGCATCAAGTTGGAAAAGTCACCAGGACCGGACAGGATGTCGAGGGAGGAGATTGCTGAGCTTCTGGCGATGATCTTTGCATCATCAATGACGACGTGAGAGGTTCCGGAGGATTGGAGGGTTGAGGATGTTGTTCCCTTATTCAAGAAAGGGAGTAGGGATAGCCCAGGAAATTATAGAGCAGTGAGTCTTACCTCAGTGGTTGGTAAGTTGATGGAGAAGATCCTGAGAGGCAGGATTTATGAACATTTGGAGAAACATAATATGATTAGGAATAGTCAGCATGGCTTTATCAAAGGCAGGTCGTGCCTTACGAGCCTGATTGAATTTTTTGAGGATGTGACTAAACACATTGATGAAGGTAGAGAGTAGATGTAATGTATACGGATTTTAGCAAGGCATTTGATAAGGTACCCCGTGCAAGGCTCATTGAGAGAGTAAGGAGATATGGGATCCAAGGGGACATTGTTTTGTGGATCCACAACTGGCTTGCCCACAGAAGGCAAAGAGTGGTTGTAGACGGGTCATATTCCGCATGGAGGTTGGTGACCAGTGGTGTGCCTCAGGGATCTGTTTTGGGACCCCTACTCTTTGTGATTTTTATAAATGACCTGGATGAGGAAGTGGAGGGATGGGTTAGTAAATTTGCTGATGACACAAAGGTTGGGGGTGTTGTGGAAAGTGTGGAGGGCTGTCAGAGGTTACAGCGGGACATTGATAGGATGCAAAACTAGGCTGAGAAGTGGCAGATGGAGTTCAACCCAGATTAGTGTGAGGTGGTTCATTTTGGTAGGTCAAATAGGGTGGCATAATATAGCATTATGGCAAGACTTTTGGCAGTATGGAGGATCAGAGGGATCTTGGGGTCCGAGTCCATAGGACACTCAAAGCTGCTATGCAGGTTGACTCTGTGGCATTGGCCTTCATCAATCATGGGACTGAGTTTAAGAGCTGAGAGGTAATGTTGCAGCTATATAGGACCCTGGTCAGACCCCACTTAGAGTACTGGGCTCAATTCTGGTCACCTCCTAAAGGAAGGACGTGGAAACCATAGAAAGGGTGCAGAAGAGATTTACAAAGATATTGCCTGGTTTGGGGAGCATGCCTTATGAGAATAGGTTGAGTGAACTTGGCCTTTTCTCCTTGGAGCGACGGAGGATGAAAGGTGGCCTGGTAGAGGAGTACAAGATAATGAGAGGCATTGATTGTGTGGATAGTCAGAGGCTTTTTCCCCAGGGCTGAGACGGCTAGCACGAGAGGCATAGTTTTCAGGTGTTTGGAAGTAGGTACAGAAGAGATGTCAGAGGTAAGTTGTTTTGTTTGTTTGTTTTTTTTTTATAAACGCAGAGAGTGGTGTATGCATGGAATGGGCTGCCGGCAGCGGTGGTGGAGGCGGAAACTATACGGTCTTTTACAAGACTCCTGGATGGATACATGGAGCTTAGAAAAATAGAGGGCTATGGGTAAAGCCTAGGTAGTTCTAAGGTAAGGACATGTTTGGCACAGCTTTGTGGGCCAAAGGGCCTGTATTGTGCTGTAGGTTTTCTATGTTGCTATGTTTCAACATTTGTTTTAATTGCTTCCTTTCTTATGCAACTATTTCCACACAATTGGTTAATGGCTAGTAGCTTCTGTTTTTATTTTCCTTAGTTATCAGACCAGTAAAAAGCAAACCTTCAAAGGTCAAGGTAGATAAAAGTCATCTCCATTTAGTTATGCACAGTGTAATACGTGGAAAGGTTTCCCAGCTTCAACTCATTATACCATACACAATTAACTGTTATACCTTGTAGAAAGTTTTGTGTGTATGCCATTTTCTGATTTAACTCTTGCTTCTGGATCTTAATTTGATTTATTTCCTGATTCAGCTCACTCATCTCTGTTTGTAGTTGCTGCAGTTTAGACAGAGCCCTTCTGTTATTGTCTTCAGTGATTTCAACAGCTCTGGAATAACACAGAAGTAAATAACAAGTTAAAACATCTAAAATGGATTTTTAAGTATTTCAAGATATCAAAACATTCAGAGAATTGTGAATTATTTCAGTGAAATTACAAGCAAGGTAGACAAAGGGGATGCAGTAGGTGCAGTGTTCTTGGATTTTCAGAAGGCCTTTGACAAGGTGCTGCACATTAGGCTGTTTAGCAAGATAAGATCCCATGCAATTACAGGGAGTTACTAGCATGGGTGGAGCATTGACTGATTGGCAGAAAACAGAGTGGGAATAAAAGGATCCTATTCTGGCTGGCTGCTGGTTACCACTGGGTTCCACAGGGGTCAGTGTTGGGACTGCTGCTTTTTACGATGTATGTCAATGATTTGGACTATGGGATTAATGAATTTGAGGCTAAATTTGTCGATGATACAAAGATAGGTGGAGGAGTGGGTAGTGTTGAGGAAACAGAGAGCTTGCAGAGAGACTTAGATAGTTCAGGGGAATGAGCAAAGAAGTGGCAAATGAAATACAATGTTGAAAAGTGAATGGTCATGCACTTTGGTGGAAGAAATAAACGGGCAGACTATTAGTTAGATGGGGAGAAAATTCAAAATGCGGAGATGCAAAGGGACTTGGGAGTCATTATGCAGGATACCCTAAAAGTTAACCTCTAGGTTGGGTCAGGGGTGAAGAAGGTGAATGTAATGTTGGCTTTCTTTTCTAGAGGTATAAAATATAAGAGCAGGGATGTGATGTTGAGGCTCTATAAGGCACTTTGTGTGCAGTTTGGGGATCTTTATTTTAGAAAGGATATACTGACATTGGAGAGGGTTCAGAGAAGATTCATGAGAGTGATTCCAGGACTGAAAGGGTTACTGTATGAGGAACATCTGGCTGTATTCCCTGGATTTCAGGAGAATCAGGGGGGATCTCACAGAAACATTCCAAATGTTCAAAGGCCCAAACAGATTGGATATGGCAAAGTTATTTCCCATGATAGGGGAGTCTAGGACAAGAGGGCATGACTTCAGGATTGAAGGATGTCCATTTAGAACAGAGATGTGGAGAAATTACTTTAGTCAAAGAGTGGTAAATCTGTGGAATTTGTTGCCACGAGTGGAGGCCAAGTCCTTGAGTGCATTTAAGGCACAGATAGATGAGTTCTTGATTAGCCAGGGCATCAAATTGTATGGGGAGAAGGCAGGGGAATGGGGATGACCGGAAGAATTGGATCAGCCCATGAATGAATAGCCAAGCAGACTCAATGGCTGAATGACCTGCTTCTGCTCCTATATCTTATGGTCTTATTGGTGATATTTGTATTGCATCACAAAAACAGCACCTCAAATAATTCAACACTCCCTCAGTACTGATTGGTCCAGAAAGTTAACAGTGTGTTAAATGTGGCCCTGCCAACAAACCTACAAGTACATTTTTCTACTGAGAGATATTGATTCAGCACTTCAGGCTGGCTTTTGTTCTAGATTTAACAGCTTTGTTTTGGTCTTCTGGGTTTCTTTAAGGTTCATCATGATTTAGCATAATGGATGAGATCAAACAATTAACCATTGCCATGATAGATAATGTTTAATTAGTCTAACACTCTAAACTCAAGGATGTGCAACAGTAAACGTTACTTGAACAACTAGGCAATATGGAATACTTATGGCAAGCTTTATTGAAAATTATCTAGATTGATAACTTGCCCACTTCCTTACCTCTTTGTTTGAGAAAGTTTGTTCTCCAGCACAAGGCAATTCTCCCCAATGTGTTTTTTCTCTTTAGCTAGAGATTCAACACTGTGCTGAAGGGAATTTTTCTTTGTGGTCAACTGGTCTACTTCTTGCTGCTCCTTCTCAATGTGCTGTTTTTGACGTTCTATTTCTGCTTGTTGATTCTGCGAAATACGCTGCAAGTTTTCCAGTTCGCTCTTCTCCTGCAGTACAATTACATTTAATGTGCCTGGTGAAACTGAATGTGGTAACCAAGGTAGAGCAAAATCCTACTTAATCTGAGTATCTTTTAGTTAAACATAGCATTATACACTGGTTATTTCAAAGAATATGCATACATTTTGTATCTTATTTTTAAATCAATTAAGTGGCTATTTAGGAATAAAAATGAAATATTTTAAAGACAACACCTATAATAATATCAACTACTACAAACTACTGGAGAAGAGGATACCTTGTTTTATACATAACACTAACACTTAACCTAAAGATGCTGCACTGGCGCTCCCCAGGGCTGTTCACATTGCTAATGCATGACTGCATCCCAGGATTCAGCTCAAACTGTATTATCAAGATGCAGATGCCACAACAGTGGTCGGCCTCATCAACAACGATAAGTTCCAGTACAGAGAAGAAGTGGACGGTTGGTGGACTGGTGTGAAGACAACAACTTAAGTCTGAATGTGGAGAAGACCAAGAAAATTATTGTGGACTTTAGGAAGGTGCAGATGAACCATACCCTCTCTGCGCATACAAGGATTCTCTGTAGAGGGAGTTAAGTGCACCAAGTTTCTGGGAGCTCACATCATGGATGGCCTCATCTGGTACCTCAATACCATCTCCCTGGTATTGTAGTGCCTCCACTTCCTGAGGAGATTGAGGCAAGTGAGGCCCCAACTCCATTTTAATGGAATTTTACAGAAGCACCATTGAGGGCATCTTGAGAAGCTGCATCTCCACCTAGTATGGGAGTAGCAGAGCATCGGACCAGAAGTCCCTACAAAGGATTGTGACAATGGCCAAGAGGATTATAGGGGTCCCCCTAACATTCATCAGGAACTTATGTCAGGAGTGCTGCATACGCAGGGCCCTTAGTATTATCAATGATCCCAACTATCCATCCAACATCCTCTTTGACTTTCTACCATCAGGCAGGAGACTGTGTTGCATAAAGACAAGAACAGTCAGGATGGAAAACAGCTTCTTCCTTCCAGCTATTAGGCATCTGAACTCCTTGCTGCATCTCATTTGAAGTGTCACTAAATAATTTGTACTGTACCTTACACTATTTAATTCATGCACTTTGTTTATCTATGCACAATTCATTTGTAGATTTAATTCTTGCTTTCCTAAATTATGGTGTGTTGTGAGTGCTACCGGGCTTTACACTCTGGTCCAGAGAAACATCTCAATTGATGGCAGACATGTACATAATTAAATGACTAAAAACTTTACTTGAAAGACCTAAAAATAAGCAATATGCAACTGTGAGCACCTCAAATTTATATCTACAAATAATCTACATGAAAAAATTAAGACCTGAATTTATAGAACACACCTTTTGCGCTAATTAGAAGTGCAATTGCACAAAAATAATTCTCTATTAAAACTGACTTTGCAGGTCTCATGGAACGCGGAGGTGCGTGCACTGCTGAGGACCCGTGACTCCGCCTTCAGAGCAGGTGACAAGGCAGCCCTAACAACAGCAAGGGCCAAACTGTCCCAGGCCATCAGAGGGACAAAGCGTGCATAAGCCCAGCGAATCCACAGCCACTTCCAGGACAGTGGCGACACACAGCGCACGTGGAAGGGCATCCAGGACATCACCAATTACAGGACAACATCACCTGACTGTGTGGGTGATGCTTCCCTCCCAGAGCGCTGAATAACTTCTACGCCCGTTTTGAGGCAGAAAATGATGTGGCGGCGAGGAAGTCCACCCCTCCTACAAATGACCAGGTGCTGTGTCTCACCATGGCCGATGTGAGAAGAACCCTGTGCAGGGTCAATCCACGGAAGGCTGCTAGATCAGACAACATTCCTGGCAGAGTGCTCAGAAGATGTGCAGACCAGCTAGCAGATGTTCTCATTGACATCTTCAACATTTCTCTGAGCAGCGCCACCGTTCCAACGTGCTTCAAGGCCGCCACCATCGTCCTTGTGCCAAAGTCTTCAGGGTCCTGCCTAAATGACTACCGTCCCGTTGCACTCAAATCCATCATCATGAAGTGTTTCAAGAGGCTCGTCATGAGGCATATCAAATCCCTGCTGCCCCCCTCACTGGACCCCCCCCCTGCAGTTTGTGTACCGTCCCAACCGCTCAACAGACGACACCATTGCCATCACCCTCCACCTGGCCCTAACCCACCTGGACAAAAAAAGACACGCATGTTCGAATGATGTTCATAGACTTCAGTTTAGCATTCAACACAATCATCCCTTAGAAACTGATTGGAAAGCTGAGCTTACTGGGCCCTAGACTTCCTGACTGGGAGACCTCAGTCAGTCCGGATCAGGAGCAGCATCTCCAACCATCACACTGAGCACGGGGGGCCCCCAGGGCTGTGTGCTCAGTCCACTACTGTTCACTCTGCTGACCCATGACTGTGCTGCAACACACAGCTCGAACCACATCATCAAGTTTGCCGATGACACGACCATGGTGGGTCTCATCAGCAAGAATGACGAATCAGCTTACAGAAGGAGGTGCAGCGGCTAACGGATTGGTGCAGAGCCAACAACCTGTCTCTGAATGTGAACAAAACAAAAGGGATGGTTGTTGACTTCAGGAGGGCGCTGAGCGACCACTCCCTGCTGAACATTGAACATCGATGGCTCCTCGGTAGAGATTGTTAAGAGCACCAAATTTCTTGGTGTTCACCTGGCGAAGAATCTCACCTGGTCCCTCAACACCAGCTCCATAGTAAAGAAAGCCCAGCAGCATCTCTACTTTCTGTGAAGGCTGAGGAAAGTCCATCTCCCACCCTCCATCCTCATCACATTCTACAGGGGTTGTATTGAGAGCATCCTGAGCAGCTGCATCACTGCCTGGTTCGGAAATTGCACCATCTCGGATCGCAAGACCCTGCAGCGGATAGTGAGGTCAGCTGAAAAGATCATCGGGGTCTCTCTTCCTGCCATTATGGACATTTACACTACAAGCTGCATCCGCAAGCAAACAGCATTATGAAGGACCCCACGCACCCCTCATACAAACTCTTCTCCCTCCTGCCGTCTGGGAAAAGACACCGAAGCATTCAGGCTCTCACAACCAGACTATGGAACAGTTTCTTCCCCCAAGCCATCAAACTCAATACCCAGAGCCTGGACTGACACCAACTTACTGCCCTCTACTGTGCCTATTGTCTTGTTTATTATTTATTGTAATGCCTGCACTGTTTTGTGCACTTTATGCAGTCCTGGATAGGACTGGTTTTTTTTATGTAGCTCAGTCTAGTTTTTGTACTGTGTCATGTAACACCATGGTCCTGAAAAAACGTTGTCTCATTTTCACAATGTACTGTACCAGCAGTTCTCGTCGAAATTACAGTAAAAAGTGACAACTTGAACTAAAGCAAAAAGAAAAATATTGTCTCCACAGGCACTTTAACTAGTATCAGTTATCACAAAAAGAACTAGCATAAAAGCAAACCTGTTAAGTCTTTAATTATGCTAAAAAAGACATTACTCAGAGCTGCCTGTGCTAAAAAGACAAAAGAGAATACGTTGCAGGAGTATAGGAAAATAAGCAGGGGTGATGGGAAGGTGAGAGGAGAATTGGACCAAAGGAACTGATTCCTTGGGAACCAGCATGGACTTAGTGGCTGAATAGTCTTCTTCCACTTTATAGATAAAGGTTTGATAGGATCTTGACAATCTCATGAAAAAAGAGGCAGTAGGACAGCTCAACAAGAATAATTATGCTTAAAAGAGGTTGTCAGGGCTCAGAAAAGTCACTAGAGGGATGTATCCTAGTTTACTGAACTTGCAGTAGCTTTGTTTACAAAATTCCACTTCTTTTGAGATATGAAGCTTGCACCAAATAAACTGCAAATGGTGCACACTTGTTCAAAAATGTTACATACCCAGTAACCACAGGAGTATCTATATAACATCGACGGTAGAAAAACACTTAAGCCAGAAACCCAGGACTAAGTTATGGTAATTGACACTTAGGAAAAAAAGAACAAACAAAAGCCAGCAGTGTTCACCAATGAGGCAATGGTTAGGGGCAACAAATGTTTCAATTATTGCAGTTTTTCAGAAGTAATCTGGCAAATGCCACAAAACATACATTAGCAAAAGTAATTGGGAGGGGATGAATATTGACTATGGAGACATTAAAGTGGTTAAAATATCGGAAGCAGATAAAGGAAAATGGGAACTGTTCAGTGGTTTCCTGTAGGGATTCAAATAGGAACCTCAGCATGTTCTTTATCATGCAACAAACTTCCCAATAGGCTTGTTGGGTCTTAGTGCAACTCATTAGACATATTCCAAAAAAATGCACTTATGATGTTGTTACACAAGGACAATTTTTTTTATATATAGTTAATGAATAAAGCAAATTCTGTAATGCAGACTACAGACCTCTTGCAGTACTGCTTGAATCCTCTCCAGTTCCATGATTTTCTTTTCATGCTGCTGTTTCAATCCCAAGAGTGCATCATTTTCTAATTGTACCATTTCCACAATATGTTTAAGTTCTGGAGTAAAAATTATACAAATCAAAATTTAATTAGACAGACTCAAGGAAATCTATGAACATATAAACACACAAAGGAATATTCCTTAAGATTAATTTAAAACTGACTTTAAATTTTGAGTTCTCTTTCTCTTATGAACACCTCACTCAAGTGAAGACTTGAAAATTACATCTTTTACTATTTTTCTATTTGCACAATCTATAAATAATACGGAAGAAAGCTGCCTTTATCTACTTTTCCAACAATTAAAATTTTAGAAATAATTATGTAAACATTATTGCATCACACAATGGAAATCAGGGCTTATTCAAGAATATTTTGAGGTTCTAATATCGTCTAAAGTTTCCAAATTAGTACAAGCACTTCAGTATCTGCTTAATCTTGGGAAATCTAACCTGTCTTTTGCTTATTTATCTGTACTTGGATGCTCTGGAGCTTGTCTTCCTCGTTTTTCACTTCTTGTTTTGTTAAGGAGAGGCACGAATTCTTTTCTGTAATCTGAGCATTCAGCTCTCCTTTTTGTGCACTCATCTCCTCAAGCAACGCCCTCAGCTGCTGTGTAGCAAGATTTCTTATGTTTACTAGTCATTAAAAACATTCAAGATTTTTTCCAACATACACCTCAAAAAAGAAAAAGTGCAAATATCTCAGATAAATCAACATTTCTGGAAAGACAAACATCTGGCATTTTAAATTTAATTATTAATCAAGAACACTGGTTTAGAAATTCATATCCTTTGGATATAGTCCCAGCAGTTCATTGCACCATACTTCAAAAATTGAGTCCCAATTAAATCAATGGAACCAAATTCAGCTGAAGTGTACCACTGCAGACAGGCTAGCATTTCTGGAGATTGCACTTTTGGTTAGCATGAATAATTTTAGAGAGGAATGAAAGTCCAGCAATGTTTGCCTTGATACTTGGAAGTGACTTTCTAAATCTACCACGCAATTTTATGGACAAATTGCAGTATCTGTGTTTTTTCTCATCAATGTTGATGTGTCCCTAGAGTAGTTTCATCAACCTTAATGGAGGCTAGCAGATCACATTTACTGGCAGATTGCTCAAGCGCAGCTTTATGTGAGGGACGTAATCTATTGGCAGGTTCTGTGAACTTCACAGGCTTTCAACGTACAGACAGCTTACACCAGCTCACAGGGTTGTCCGAAGTGGAACAGAGGCATGTGACTAATTCACTCAAAACTAAATGCAATGAAGAAAATCCATCAAAAAGCAGTAGGCCAGCAAGCTGGGTTACCCAATAATCAAATGTTATGTAACAATTAAAATACCAAATCTACACTCCTACTGAGCTGCCTCATCAGCTTGAAATTGGTACATGTGTGGTGAAACAGAAAAGTAAATAAATAACTGTTCATTTGAAGAAAAATACTACTTCACAAATATAGAGTATATAGAAAAGTATTCCATTAAAATTGCTTTAAAAGCAAATACACATACTGACCTGAATTTGACATTGCTTATCAACCTTCTCTGCCTCACCTTCCAAAAGAACCTCTGAGAGGCTTGCTTTCTTCTTGTCAATATCACTCTGAAGGAAGTTAAGCTCTTCTTTTTTTTTACCTGAATATCTGTCCAACATCGTTAATTCTTCCCTCATTACTTTAACCTAAATAGCAAAGGAACAAAACACACTATATCACTGCAGAAAATCCTCTAATAAATTGCCTTTGGTCCTTGATCTAATATTAAAACATGGCATATAATTAAGTCTGCTTTGCATGTACCATGTTTACTTATTCCCCACCTTCCAAGCTTTTTTTTCCCCCTCAGGTGATTACCTGTCCACAAAACCTTCCCATTTCACAAAGGGGATACACAGGTGATCAGCTTTCAAATCTTCAACAATACTGATCTGCTGCCAGACATAATGAAGTGAGTTGTTTTTAAAAAAAATCATTTCAGAATATTATAACTTCTTGCATCTCAATTTCTTAAGAATAACTATTGCCATTATTTCAACTAGATCAACTAATATCTTGAAACTCACCCTTGGCAATTGAAATTAGATTATGCACAATTACCTTGTTATTTAGTGTTTCCAATTCACTCTTTTTATCCTCTAGCAACATTGCTGCTTCTTCCAAAGTCTCTAGGTGCTGTTTCTCTTTAGTTTCTGCTGAAAGAATCTCTGCTTGCAGTTTTTCTAGACTGAATGATAAAAAGACCAATTAGTAAACTTGGCAAAATATAGCATGCCAGTTACGCTAATAAATTAACTATCAACTGCTATTAAGCCAAGAATAGGCAAGACTTCAAATTATTAAATTGTTACTGGACTCAGATTTTTAAATTAATCACTTTTTCTGAAAGTGTAATAAATGATCTGCTGAAGGAATTCAATGGGTCAAGCAGCATTTGTGTAAGAAAAGGAATTGTTAATGTTTTTGGTTAAAATCCTGAAAAAAGTCTCAAGCAGATATTTCGTTGCTTCAAATTCTTGTATCTGCAGTTTCTTTTAAACCTTGAACAGAATTCTTAATTATTATGCAAAAACTAAGACTTTTAATTTCTGCCTGTGTGCTCAAACATTGGGTTTCTCTTCAGTAACTGGGAACAATGCATGCTGCAGCTGAAAAACAATTTTCTTGAATGCCTGGAACAGTGCAAGCAAATAACCTTCTTCAACAATGGAAGTGTGAGAAACCCAGATTCTATATTAAGCAGTCCTTGAAAGCTACTATTCTTGTTCTAATCACTCATATAAAAGTCTCAATTTCCCTTGGGGTCTTAGCTTCACCCTACCCAGGCTGGAATCTTATCCCAATTCCCCAAGAACTACAACATCCAGTTTTACAGTGCAATCTATTGGTTACTAATCTTTCCAAGATCTCAAAGCTTTTGAATTTCTAGGCTAATGAGTTGAATATTTTGGCTTTGATTCTAGGTCTATCTTGCAAATCAAATCAAAAACACATTAAATCTCTGCTTTCCAGGATACTGTAGACAAAAATGTGGCCAACAGAAACACCAACATCACAGGGATCTGCTTATTAATCTAATTAGAAGGAACTGTCTCATTGAATTTTCAGAATTGCAGGGAGCACTGAGTTTGGCCAAGAATTAATACATTTCATGGTGTTGCCAGTTTATTATTAAGATTCAAATTTGTAAACCCTGATTATAGGGCAGGAAAATGGACATAGAAAGATACTTAAAAACAATAATTATCTCTTAAAGAAAAGGTTCACTCAGATGAAAACTTTGGAAGATTCTACATTGGAAAATTCACTGAAAACTTCATTGAAACTCCTATAATCTTTACACCACACCACTCCATCTGCTTTGCAATAAACATTTCACCTCATCTCACATAATGCCTATGAACCATTCTACTATGACAGGTACATCTTCTTTTGTAAAATAAAACCTCGAAAATATCAACACTCTTGCACCTTCTATATATACTTTGACTGCAAGGTTGCCTCTTCGGGAAGGAAAAACAGCCTGGACTCTTCATGAATAAAGGCAAATGGAAATTCATGACTTTAAGATCAGAAAACCTGCAGATGCTGGAATCTAAGCAACACACACAAAATGCTGGAGGGACTCAGCAGGCCAGGCAGCAGCTATGGAAAAGAGTCAACAGGGGACGATTTGGACCGAGACTCTTCATTCATGACCTTAATAAGTGGCAGTGCTGGAGGAGCTATTACACAATAGAGGTTGGCTATTTAGACTTAGCCTGACATAACTAGATTGTACCTGTAGTTTTAGAACGTATGTACAATCTGATAAATCCTGCTGGCTTGGATAGGGTTAGGTGCTGTGCTGACCCAGCTCAGTGCTTTTTCCAGACTAGGATCATTTGCATACTGAAAGTAATTTTCAGAAAGTTAAAGAGTTTTAAGTGCATTTATTTGTATATCTAATCTTAATAAAATCAATAGCATGTCTGAGATTGTTAATTTAGTAGCAAGAGTCAGGTTGAGTAAGGAGACCATCAGATCCCAGGTTCTGGTCAGGTATTAACTTTTAAATCTGATACATCTCTCCTTATTTAATAGTTCCTTTCATATTTCTACTTTACTCTGCAAGATAAACCAGTTAATTTCACTGGCCTTTACATTAAGCTAACCCTATTCCATTTTGCAAATGCATTACTGGGCAGTTTAGAAGAGCATGGTGAAGCACCAGCATGCCAGGACTGGCATCATTTGTACAGTAGGTGTTGGAGGCAGGCATCACATACCAGATCTGATGCAGTGGAGTCAAAACCAGACACTAAAAGGTTCAAGGTATTGAAGTTGACTAAGAGGCTTACGAAACCAGTAACTAACAGAACCCTAGCTGAAAACTGAAGAGTGAAAAATATCATTTTCCAGTTTTAATCACATACCTTTCAGTCATGTTTTCCATATTTTGTACAAGTGTCTGCAATTCTAAATTTCCTGTGGATACTTCTTTGTTAATTTTGTTCAGCATACTCTCTTGTTCAGCCTTTTGTTGTTCCAGGTCTTTCAAGTCATTCTTCATTAATCTACGAAAAACTTGCTGTATTACTATAACGGGTTTACCTTTTGCATATCTGACCTCAGCTGCTTGAGCTCATGGAAGTCTTAATAATGAAATCAAATACTTGCTCCAAATACAACTTCAAGTATTAGCAAAATAAGTATAGTTGATGTGACTAAGGCATACTTAATAAGCTCTCAGAGGAACAGACTATAGCACCTGCTGAAATCTCATGAGATATTGATTAGGATAGCCAGCAGCCATAATACATGGGAATATTACAGAAGGAAAACACTCCATATATTGGAAATCTGGAATAAAAACATAATGTTCTGTAAGACTGTAAGAGGTGGGAGTAAAGTTAGGCTATTCAGCCCATCAACTCTACTCTGCCAATTATTATCCCTCTCAACCCAATTCTCCTGCTTCTCCCAGTAACTTTTAGTGCCCTGATGAATAAAGAACCTGTCAACCTCCACTTTAAATATACCCAATGACTTGGCGTCCACAGCTGTCTGTGGCAATGAATTCCAGATTCACTACCCAATGACCAAAGAAATTCTTCCCCATCTCTGTTCTAAATGGACATCCCTCTGGTCCTACACTCACCCTGTATAGGAAATATTCTCTCTACATCCACTCTACCTAGGCCTTTCAATATTTGATAGGCTTCAATGAGATCCCACTCATTCTTCTAAACTCCAGTGAGTAAAGGCCCAGAACAGTTAAATGCTCAAGATTTATTAACCCTTTCATTCCTGGAATCATTCCCTTGAACCTCCTCTGGACACTCTTCAATGCTAGCAGATGTTTTCTTAGGTAAAAGAAACAAAACTGCTCTCAGTACTCCAAGTACTGTAAGCACTCAGGCAGCCAGAAAGCATCTGTTTTGAGACAATTAAATACTAGGTTGAAAAATGGCCTAACGATACATAATGTTACGAGCAATGCATGATGCAATTCCTATTAGAAAAATTAGGAAGCTCTTGTGAGGTAAAAAAAAGATTTTCTTTCAAGTGTCCTCATTAAATTGTTAAGCCTTGCATTCATGGACAGGGATGGGCTTGTTGGAAATACAATAGCATATAATCTATGCTTGGATGCCAGTTCCATTATTTTGGTCCCTGCATCTGTGGCCTGTGGACGGGTGGGTCATTCATGCAGCCTAGTACAAGAAATACTCCAGGTAAAATACTCAGATCTTATGGAAGAATCTAGTCTCATGTTGTAGAATTATGCAGCAATGAGACCCTGAATAAAATGATCACTGATGCACTGTATTGTTGAATAAATACCTTACCACCGTTCATACAATTTTTAGCTAAAAAAAATTGAAAATGTAAAGCTTGGGGGTGGAGGGCAGAGGAAGCACACAATCATAAAAAGGAAGATCTGTGTTAGGATGGACAGCAGGAGAGATTACTCAAAAGCACGATGATTCACGCAAAATGGAAAAATGAAACAAGTATATAGAATAACATATGTAAAAAAACTAAGTGGAAGAAAAAAAGTTTTTTTTAAAACTTGAACTCAAATGTTCATCTTAAAAGGTTATAAGATGTCTATCTGAAAAATGTGGTCTTGTCAGAGCTATACTGAGCTTCACTGGAACAAATAGAAAACTGAAAACAGAGACTAGAAGATTGCTGGAGGAAATGAAATCAATGACCCAGTTTGAGAGATAATGACTTAACATTTCAGGAGAGGTATGATGTGTTAGAAGATTGTTATTCAGCTGTCAAAATGTAAGAGCAAACAAAACCAGTTTGATCCTCGACAGCAAATTTGATGTTAACATTTGTAAAGTTAATCAAAAATACAAGTAATTAAAATAAATCTAAATGCTTCAAGGGGGATGTGACATCCTGATGATACATTCTACATTTCATTCAACTGGTGAAAAAGAAACTTTTAAAACTTGCATTCCATTATTTCAGTATGGTGTCATATGCATTGACATGCTACTTTACGTGAGCACAGGAACCCAGCAAAATGTTTTAAACTCCTTTTGTGAACATCTGATTTTCCAAAAGTTATTAACATTACATAATCTCAGCTTTCCTGAATATCCTGAACCCCAATTAAATTTACCTCTTCTGCATTTAAGACTAAAATCAATATCCACCCACTCAATATTAGTAAGAGGATATAACTGAAGCTCTTCATTTTCATCCCCAGAATCTATTTACCGGTAGTTATTTATCACTACTATTGAGGATTTCATGCAATCTGTTTAAATTATTCAAAGTGTCTGTGATACAATTCGGAACTCTATTTTGTACCTGAGTTGCTTGTCAGCCATAACTAATTTAACTGCAGTGTCGTGTGCTCTTTGCTCCAACTCTTCTGCATCTTTCTCAGTGTCTACCAACCGTTTACTGGCATCATAGTATTGCTGGATTATTTCTTTTGACTGTAAAAATAATCAAAAAACTGATCCGGTGTCTAATAGGCATAGAAACAGTTCAATGAGTTAAGATAAAAGCAAACTGTAAGCAAGCAGACTGAAGTTCTTGAATTCAACAAAAATCAAACTTCAGATGTTGGACAAAATTTTTCTTGCCTTCTGTGGGCAAGCCAGTTCTGGATCCACAAAGCAACGTCCCCTTGGATCCCATGCCTCCTTACTTTCTCTGCAACATCTGCAACCCTCCAATTCTCCAGAACCTCCCCTGTCCCCACTGATGATGCAAAGATCATTGCCAGAGGCTCAGCAACCTCCTCCCTTGCCTCCCAAAGTAGCCTGGGGTACATCTCGTCCTGTCCCGGTGACTTATCCAACTTGATGCTTTCCAAAAGCTCCACCATGTCCTCTTCCTTAATATCTACATGCTCAAGCTTTTCAGTCCACTGTAAGTCATCCCTACAATTGCCAAGGTCCTTTTCCATAGTGAATACTGAAGCAAAGTATTCATTAAGTAACTCTGCTATCTCCTCTGGCTCCATACACACTTTTCCACTGTCATACTTAATTGGTCCTATTCTCTCACGTCTTATCCTCTTGCTCTTCACATCCAGCTAGCCTTATAATCTTCTAGATCTCTATCATTACCTAGTTTTTTTGAATCTTTCATAAGCTCTTTTCTTCTCAACTAGATTTATAACAGCCTTTGTATGACTCTTGTACCCTACCATCCTTTTCCTGTCTCATTAGAACGTGCCTATGCAGAACTCCACACAAATATCCCCTAAACATTTGCCACATTTCTTCCGTACGTTTCACTGAGAACATGTTTCCAATTTATGCTTCCAAGTTCCTGTCTGGTAGCTTCATATTTCTTCTTACACCAATTAAACGCTTCTCCAACTTGTCTGCTCCTATCCCTCTCAAATGCTATGGTAAAGGAAATAGAATTGTGATCACTATCTCCAAAATGCTCTCCCACTGAGAGGTCTGACCAGGTTCATTTCCCAATACCAAATCACAACTACAGCCTCTCCTCTTGTAGGCTTATCTACATACTATGTCAAGAAATCTTCCTGAACACACCTAACAAACTCCACTCCATCTAAACCCTTTGCTCTAGGGTGATGCCAATCAATATTCGGGAAATTAAAATCTCCCACCACAATAACCCTGTTATTTTTATACCATTCCAGAACCTGTCTCCCTATCTGATCCTATTGGGTGGTCTATAAAAAAAACATCCAGCAGAGTATTGACCCCTTCCTGCTCCTAACTTCCACCCACAGAGACTCCGCAGACAATCCCTCCATGACTTCCTCCTTTTCTGCAGCCGTGACACTATCTCTGATCAACAGTATCATGACCGCACCTCTTTTGCCTCCCTCCCTGTCCTTTCTGAAACATCAAAAGCCTGACACTCTAAGTAACCATTCCTGCCCCTGAGCCTTCCAAGTCTTTGTAGTGGCAACAACATCTTAGCTCCAAATACTGATCCACGCTCTAAGCTCATCGGCTTTGTTCATAATACTCTTTGCATTAAAATAGACACATCTCAAACCATCGGTCTGAGCGAGTCCCTTCTCTATCACCTCTTAGGTCGCTATGAAAAGCTCAGAGGGGAAGGGAACATATATCTGGTGATGGAATATCACTAAAGGTGGTGGAAACTGCTCCAAGGGTAGTCATAGCCAAAGGGTGGTAGTGGGGACGAGCTCCCACTGCTAAACAAATGCTTTTCATGGCTTGCATCTCAAATAGCCTCTGACAACCAAGTCCAACTCCTGGCCTTCACGTGTGGCATAGTTCTTATGCCCAGTGGAGCTGTTCTTACTGACAGAAGGGGCAAAGGCAAACCACTGGCGCCTCAAAACCAGTTGCTCCAGGCAAATGGGGTTTGTTAACCACAGACGGTAGCTCATCTAGGAGAGGGAAAACTCCGATTTCAAACCTCCACTGCCTTGCAGCTATACCCGCTCATGGGAAAGGCTTTGGGAGTAAACCCCGAGAAAAAATTCGGAGTCAGAATCCCAAAGGCGGCTGACTGCTGTACCCAGCTCCGGCACGGCAACTCCTGTGGTGTTGCTGGCACAAAACTGTATCGACTTTTGTCGTTCCTTTGGACCTGTCATCAGCATGGAGAGAGAGGTCCCACTGCATGGGCAACAGACAGATCTCCATATCAACTTTGCCCTGGCTTGCGCCCTGGAGAAGTCACTCCCAGTGATTACTAGAGGTGCAGTACCCATTGTCGATCATGACTGACAGAGGCCACACTAAGTGGAAACTACAAAGGATAACCTTTTGATGCAGGGGCTGATGGGGTGGAAACTGAAGACTAGAGGAACTCTTTCCTAGGAGCGTCTGGAATACAAGGGTGAGAGCAGACAAAGAGTTGTGAAAGGAATACCTCTTTAATTCACCATTCTCTCTCTCCACTAACATAGCCTGACCTGCTGGGTAATTAATGAAGATCTTCTTTTAACAGCTTTTATCTTCATCTGATTATTTTCTCTCTCAGTTGCCCTCATTTTACTGCTTCATCAAACGTTAAACTCTCTAACTGCTCTCAACCAGTTAACTTCTTCAACAGCTTATCCTTTGACAACACTGATCTTACCTTATCAAAGATATTCTGTCTCCTATCTATTCCAGTCTACCTTCTCTACAATTTAAAACTAACCCATTTTCTCTCTTTCTCAATTCTGATGAAATATTAACTCTTTCTCTTTCCAAAGATGCCTACAGAATGTTTCCTTTGAATATCTGGATGCTTCTCAGTGACCAAGGCAACACTTCAAGTAATAAGCTATTTAACAATAACTTATTTGGTAAGAAGTTAATTCCTAATCTACAAGAACTGATATATTTTGGCATAATATTTATTATTCAAGAACTAGCATTAGTGCCAATAGCCTAAGCTCAGAACCACTTTAACCAAACAAAATATATGTTTATCTGTTTGTATTGCCACTAATGCAAAACAAAATGAGACTTGCCTTTTCCCTTGTACTTTTGAGATCTGCCTCAGCATCCATTAATAATCTGTCTGCTTCTCGTAGCTCTGCCCTTCGCTTTGAGAGAGTCATTTCCACACATTCAATTTCATCAACAACATCATCATGCTTCTTTAGAGATTTTTCCACTTCGAGTTCATTCATGAGCAGATCTATGTGTCCATCTAAAAAGTCTCTGTGAAAAAAGTACTGACATTTTAAAGAAATGCAATTATTTCTCAATCCAGCACCACTAATAATATGCATATTTTCATCTGTTTACTAATAATTCTCTGAATGAACCTATCCCGAATGACAAGTAATTTAAGTAGGAAGCAATGGGGATTATTTGAATTAAAGTCTATATGATTCAATGCCCTGTATTAATCCACAATTCTAGAATTTTATAATGTTACGACAATGCAGAGACAACATTAGTTCATCAAGAAGTTAATGCATTTGGTATCTCATTTTGAGGTTGATTCAACAGATCTTGAAGTTGTGATATGACATATAGAGATTTTGTGATGGATTATTTTAATACAACACAATTCTGAAAATAATATTCTAGATCTAAGAAGATATGCAACCTTAATATTTTGCAGCTTTAAAGTTTATCATAGTTGGCACAAAACGTAATGCAGTTAAAACACTGCAGATGCAGTAAGTCTTAAGTATAAACAAAAATTGCTGAAAACACTCAGCAGGTCAGGCAGCATCTGTGCAAAGAGAAATACGATTAATGCTCGAGATCAAAATCCCTTCATCCGAGCATAAAGCAACATTAGAATGGCATACGCAAACCCATACATGGACTGAGATTCAACTTAAGCAAAATCTAAGTAACATGATTATGCATCACAGATATATAGATCAAAATACATACAAAATTAATTGTAGTTAGAAACACTCAAAAGTGATTCAACTGAACGGAATACATTTACATTAATTTGTTTAAATTTAACGTCATTGCCTCCTTTTGCAACTGTTATTCCAGTTAAAGTGACTGAATTCATTCATCGCAGGTAGTTCACATTAGTAACAGAGTCATACAGGCTAAATGCCTAAGCAGCTTTCCTAAGTTGCCTGTGGTATATTTGTGGATAGGTCCATGGACATAGATAAAAAATAAGGAAAATATTTCTACTGAATTTCTGTAAATTTTCTGCAAAATTTACAGTGGTAGTGCTTGAGAAATTCCAAATTAAAAGCTCACAGTTTATTCATCACAGAGTCAAGAAGCAGATTTCCCAACATCTAGGGAAATGTATCTGAACTACTTGCATCTAATGGACTTATTGCTGTGACTAGAAGAAACAAGGTAACTTATTTCTTAAATTTATTTAAGCTGAATATATCCAACTGCTTTTGGTTTCTATTGGTTTCTAAGCACAATTATCTTTTTTTAATAGTGTTTGGGCTTCACAGCAATTCATGGAGCAGCTTCCCCAATAAAGCTGCTTGCACCTGATGACCTGGGTCCGTTTTGACCAGTGAGTTTTGGTGGCTGGCTAATCAGTAGATGATCATTATGTTTAATTTTCAAATATACTTGTGCCACTTTTCCTTATTGCATTTACTATAAGACAAATTAATGGAATAGTATTTAGATCGTGGCAAAAAAACATGAGTCAGAATATTCTTCATGTTTGCTAAAACAAAATAATATGGTTTCAGTTTTTTTGAAGCATCTGTTCAAATGTTATTTGCATTGTTTTCAAATATAAGCAATTCCTATGAATCTCAAGAAGGAATCTGAAGCGTTTACACTTGATTAACAAACTTCTGAACCTATCCCTTAGTGATTTAAGTTTCTTACTTTTGATTGGTGCGCTTATGGACCACTTTGTGCAATTCCTCAACTTCATGTTCCAACTCTTCTCTCTCCTGCAGTAGCTCATAGATGTCATTACGAAGTTGTTCTATCTGCTCATGATGACGATCTATTGAAGCAGTTGTTTTTGAATGTTTGGATTTATGAGATCTTAAGTGTGCTATAATATCTTCTAGTTTACTGACTTCATTCTCCTAAAGGACAGAAACATTAACATATAGTTGTGTCACGCACATCATTTTAAAAAATGCATTAAATTTAGGTAAAAGACTGCTTATTATGTTGCAACATTTTGCCTACTTTCAGTATTTTGCTCACTTAAGATTTTTAATCTGTAACAACTACAGGCCACTGGCAACACAGCACAGAAAATAATTCTTACCAGGTCATGGTGCTCCAGTACATTGCAGTGAAGAACACCTTCAGGAATAAGAGGGATGGTAAAGTTGACAGGGGGAGGTCCATAAACAACTTGTGTTCCAGGTGGTGGCGGTCCATAAAGAACTGTGCCTGGAGGGACAGGACTAACACTGGCTGGTCGTGCAGGTGCAGGTCCATACACTACAGTCCCTTGAGGCAAAGGAGTACCATCAGGGTGCATGGTATAAATGACTGAACCGGGTGGAGCAATAAATGTTTGTTTAGGTGTGCCATTTCCATCACTTTCAGTCCCACTATCTTCATCATCACCTACTGATGCAAAAAAAATGTACAACCTATAAAACATCTATCCCATCAATTTCTTTATCAGTATTGCATCTGTCATTTTTGATGAAATCTAATTATTTTTACATTAAAATGTAATCATAATTTTGTTACTTGGATATCTGATATTTTCAAATTCTAGATTATAATATTTTTTGCATTTAGACAAAAAGTACTATCCAATATACTTAAGAACAATATTATTACTTCATTTCTAGTACGTTTCATAGCTTTCTTTAATATCAATCACAAAAAAGATTTTTCATAATATATTATCCCAAACAAATGGGGACTTGCTTCCTTCTGCTATGTTTCATACCTCTCTGGGTACGAGTCCATTGCGAGGTACGTCTTATTGGTGAATAGACCCAACAACCACCTGGAACTGATATACATTCTTCCTTGCCTCCTCTTCTAGGAATTGATCCCTGACTTGGGGATGGTGGAACTTGATGCAGGGAGCTGAATCCAGAATCTTTTGTGTGGCTGTTTTGAGATCTCAGGCTTGGTGGCTAAAATAAATGTGAAAAGGAACCAATTCAGTAACCCTGTCTACATACAGAATCCAATTGAATCTATACACCGATTAGCAGACTAATGAGTGCCCATTGCCAATTTAGGATTAAATTCCATTCAACAATTCTTATGACCTTAAGGTCACGGATTACCATACCAAGCTACAATAAACAAGTTAAGCTTTGGTTTCTTGTACAACTTTGCTTTAGGTTCCAGGGACTTTCACTCATAGCCCTTGATGAAATGATATGATTGCATATACAAATAAAACCATGTAACAAAATGACCTGACTGCAATCCATAAAATGCCAAAACACCTTAAAATGCCTCTAATCCAAAACACAATTCAACAAAAGACAAAATTGAGAATAGAAAAAGTGTTTATATTGGGGTGAGCAGGAAAGCCAAAAATTAAATCCATATTGCTAAAAATAGAATTTAAAATGAAATGCTTTTTACTTACTGGTTTGGAATATACTAAAACTATACAAAAATTGACAAAATGTATTGATAGCTTTGTATTTGCCTTACCTTTGGTGAAGATGGCACGAAATACCAGTAACCTCTTCTTTTAAATGGATCTATCATACTGTTAATGTAGTCATTCTGATTGCTAAGGACATTTCTGAGAGCAGAGATTTCATTCATTAACTTTTCCATTTCATTTAAGTTACCTGAGAGGCAAAACAAAACATTCATTGATACAATGTAACTAGATGAGCTAGGAGGAGCCATCAAAAAGCTATCTGTTTGACTCAGAATGCATTGTTTAATACAGAACAGAGGCTTGGAGTGAACAAAGCAAGCAGCACATCCAGTAAGATATGTAATTGTACAACAAATAGGAAAGTCATTTGTCATTCTTGAACAATTACTTCATACTTTGTCGTCAGTGATATTGTGCTTTTTGTATAAACTTAAAATATAATTGTGCTGACTAGATAAATACACAGAGAAATAAAACAGATCTTTTAATTAATATTAAAAGAGACTTTAACATTTTCAACTTGCTTCATAGGCATGTAGTTGGTGGTATGGAGCCATCTTAACTGAGAAAGCGTAAATCAGGGAGTCTCTGTGAGGATGTTAGTCTGCCAGGTCAGCAAATTTATTATCCACATCTTTAAAAGGTTCTTGCAAAAGTTTATGTAAACTAAGTTACAATGTTTAAACACAGCAGGAATTTAATACACTTTAAAACTTACAAGAAAAGTCTCAGACGAAAATAAATTATTGGTAATTTTATAATATGTGTAATTAAATTAATTAAAAGTCTGCCCAATCAATAATTTTAAAAATTACCGTAATTAAAACCCCCTAGTCTTTGTCACACAAAGAAAAATGGTTTAATTTATGAAGGAGAAAATATTTTGCCATTGTGTTCATTTGCAATATTGAAAATTTTAGCACTTGCGAGCTTAACGTGCATATGTAAAAACACATACACAAACTTAATCATAAAGTTAAATAAAAATCAAATTTATTTGCAACTTACCTTCTCTCATATGATTTAGATGATCCTGAAGACGCTTCACTTCTGCACTTTGTCGATTTAGAGCTCGACCTAGTCTCTCAATTTCTAGCTGTTGGGCATTCACACTATTTGCTCCAGAATCAAATGCCTGGATTTCATCTAGAATCTAAAACAGTTGTTAATATCCATAGATACATAATGTCATAAAAATTAGGTCACTACATTCTTTAAAAGTCTTCCTGCTTGTAAATACTTTTAACATTCTCCATGCACTTATTTAATCAACTTCAATGAAACATAACCAAAACAAAGGAATACAAATTGGGGGTTGGGGCAGGGAAAAAAAAAGAGTATTAGCAATAGTTCTTTGAAATCTAAAATAATAGTTCTTTTGCAACAATAGTCAGTAGTATTACCTGAAAAAGTCCTATTTGCCATTGACTGCTGAAATACCAGCCTTACTGAATTAAAATATTACTAAATTTGAATGATTCACTTTAGAACAGGAAACATGATAGTTTAGTAATATACTATATATATTTTCCATTTCCGGTATTGCAATTCAAATCCAGTTTGGATGAATGACTTTAACTTCTATAACTTCAAATGGCTGGTTATTTGGTAGGTGACCTTTTGAGCATTAATCTATTTTTCCATAGGCCAAGAATACAACAGGATTATACTCTGAACATACTCTTCAGTGCAAGGACACAGGATATAAAAATACTTAACAGAAAGAACCACATTGGGCTTTTTATTTGGCTGCCTCTATTAAAATTTTAAAAAATCAAATAGTACATTGCTTCAAATCATAATTTTAAAAATATATTAATTGCAACAAATAAAAACACAAATTGAATTCAGACCAATAGACTTGTACTGACATTAATAATAATCCTACAGAATATTTAGTTATTAGTTAATACTAATGACAACTACTCATACCACTGGACCCAGACTTCCAAGGTCGAGAGAGTGATATGCCCCAGTGCAATGGCTTTTCTATTTTAAAAACTCACCAGCACAAGTTTAAAATTCTGTCATCATTGAATATGACAGACAACCAATCAATAATAATTCCACAGATTCCTTCTATCCTACTTTCATATAAACCTCAAACAACAAAAGATGGATACTCTTTATATTCATCCTTTGCCCTCACCTGATTTTCTTTGTCCTTTAATAGACTTTGCAGCAGCTCAATTTCAGCCTCTGCTTTGGCAAGATCTCGAGCTGCCCGAGTTGCCTCAGCCCGGAATTTTTCTGCTACCTCCATTTCCTAGAGTAAAAAGTGAGATTCAAAGCAAAACAAAGTCATAGTAAATATGCTTAGATGGAAAATTTAGATAAATTTGAAAACAGAATTCCTGAATGGACAAAATATTCTGCAAAGACTGTCACCTCTGTCCTTTCTTGGTTCAGTTCGTGAACAGTTCCCTGAAGAGCTTTCAGGTGGTCCCTGGCAGTAGAAAGCTCTCTGGCAGCCATCTTGTCAGAAGCAGCCATGGTTGCTTTCAAGTCTTTCACCTCTTTCTCAAGATTACATAATTTCAAATGAGTTCTTGCATCCTCCATTTTACTCTTCAATAAAAAGTAAAACAAAGTTGAATCAAATGGAGCTTTTTCTAAAGATCAATAGACTAAAAAAAGTCACTAATTCTACAAGAAACACAACTACTTTTTTTTTTAAATTAGTTTTTTTTATTAGTTTTTCAAAACATTTTACAAATTAAAAACCCCAAATTAATGAGGAACATTAATACAGTGCAAAATTAAGCATACAATAACAATATGCTACAAAGGAAGAGAATTAACAAAAAAGCACCTAAATTAAAGACAAGTAAGCTTAGTATCCTCCCCAAGCCCCACAACACAAGAAAAAACAACAACTCCAGACCAACCACAACACAATATAGAGAGTATAAGTCAGAACAGTCAAACTCCCAGACTGTGAATACACTTAGCAACAGAGGATAATAATGCCTACTACCAGAAAAAAAAGGGAGCTGAAAGCAAGGGACCGAAAAGAAGAAGAAAAAAAACCAAAACCCCTAGTCAAGAGGAAGGTTATGAAAGTACTCGATAAAAGGTCCCCAGACCTTATGGAACTTTAGATCCGAATTCAGAACTGCATAATGAATTTTTTCGAGGTCCAAGCAGGCCATAATGTCGTTAAGCCATTGCGCATGAGTGGGCGGGGCAGCATCTCTCCATCTAAGGAGGATCAAGCGTCTAGCCAGGAGAGAGGCAAAGGATAATATTCGGCATTTGGTCGGACCCAGACATAAATCTGTCTCGCCCCAAAAACCGAACAGAGCAATTAAGGGGTTTGGTTCTAGGTGCTGATTCAGAATACACGATAACATAGTGAAGACATCTTTCCAGAATTTCTCCAAACTAGGACAGAACCAGTACATATGCATGAGAGAGGCCACGCCCCTCTTGCATTTATCACAGAGTGGACTAATGCTAGGGTAGAATCGAGATAGTTTAAATTTAGACATATGGGCTCTATGAACAATCTTAAACTGTAAAAGAAAATGGCGAGCACAAAGAGAGGTTGAGTTAACCGATTTGAGAACTGAGTCCCAGCTTTCCTCGGATAAGGAGATATTTAAATCCTGCTCCCAGGCCATTTTAATTTTATCCACAGGGGCCCGTCGTAAGGCTGCTAGTTTATCTCGGATAATTGATATTAAACCTTTACCTAGTGGATTGATGGAAAGAAATAGGTCTATAGCATTTTTCGCAGGCATTTCAGGAAAGTTAGGAATTAAAGGAGCAATAAAGTGTCGGATTTGGAGATATCTGAAAAAATGAGCGTTAGGCAGATTGAACTTAACAGAGAGCTGCTGAAAAGAGGCGAAGCGATTATCAATGAAAAGATCTTCAAAATGTCTAATGCCCTTCCTGTACCAAACATGGAATGCTGAATCGTACGTAGTAGGTAAAAAAAGGTGATTATGTGCGACAGGGCTGGAAACGGAAAACCCCTGGAAGCCATAGCATTTCCTGAACTGAGCCCATATACGCAAAGTGTGTCTAACGAGAGGATTAGCTATTAATCTGGGCAGACTACTAGGGAGTGCAGAGCCAAGAAGTGCAGAGATAGATAATTCTTTAGTGGAGCTCAACTCCATTGCCACCCAGTTAGGGCACTCGGGTTGGCCGTGGAAGAAAGACCAAAAGGTAGCACAACGTATATTAGCTGCCCAATAATATAAGCGAAAGTTAGGTAAAGCCATGCCACCCTCTTTTTTAGATTTTTGGAGATGTATTTTATTAATTCTAGAACGCTTATTCTGCCACAAATATGACAAAATAATAGAGTCTAAGGAATCAAAAAAAGATTTAGGAATAAAAATTGGGATAGATTGAAATAAGTATAAAAATTTGGGGAGAACATACATTTTAACAACGTTAATACGACCTACCAAAGACATAGATAGAGGTGACCATTGTACCAGATTCTGTTTTATAGCATATGAAAGATTGGCAAAGTTTTCACGAAAGAGATCTTTAAACTTCCTTGTGACTGTAATTCCAAGATAAGTAAATTATGGACTACTTTAAAAGGGAGATCACGAAATGTTAGTTCTTGTGCTTCTTTATTAATTGGGAAAAGTTCACTCTTATGTAAATTAAGTTTATAGCCAGAGATCTGGCTAAACTGGTCAAGATGTGAAAACATTAGAGGTAAGGACGTAGATGGATTTGAGAGAAAGAGTAATAAGTCATCAGCATAGAGAGAAACTTTATGCTCAACACCCCCTCTCCAAATCCCGGTCAATTCAGGACAGTTTCGAAATGCTATCGCCAGAAGTTCTATAGCCAAATCAAAGAGAAAGGGACTTAAGGGGCATCCCTGACGGGTGCCACGTTTGAGATTAAATACTTGGGATTTCTGAAAATTAGTTAAAACAGAAGCAGTAGGACACAGGTACAGCAATTGGATCCAGGAGATGAAACTTTGGCCGAGGTCAAATTTTTCTAAGACTGCAAAAAGGTAGTTCCACTCTATACGGTCAAATGCTTTCTCCGCATCGAGGGAAATAACACATTCAGGAATCCCAGTTGGAGGTGAGTATAAGATATTGAATAAACGCCGGATGTTAAAAAAAGGGAGACGGTTTTTAATAAAGCCTGTTTGGTCATCAGAGATAATGGAGGGAATAACGGTTTCTAGTCTATGAGCCAAAACTTTCGTTAAGATCTTTACATCAACATTGATCAGAGAGATCGGTCTATACGAGGAACACTCTGTTGGGTCTTTGCCCTTTTTTAAAAGAAGAATAATAGATGCCTCATTGAAAGAGGGTGGCAATTTGCCGTAATTAAACGAGTCAGATAATACTGAAAATAACTGAGGAGAAAGAAGTGAAGAGAATGATTTATAAAATTCTACAGGGAACCCATCAGGTCCAGGAGATTTCCCTGAGGACAGTGCAGAAATTGCAAAAGATATTTCTTCTGATGATATTGGCGCATTGAGTTTGGCTTTGAAATCAGATGAAAGTGAGGGGATATTCAGATTCTGTAAAAATTGATCCACAGAGATATTGTCATTCAGAGATTCAGAGGAATAAAGCCGAGAATAGAAATTTTTAAATGCGTCATTAATTTCTAAATGATCCGATGTAAAGTCTCCGTTCTCCTTCCGGATCTTTGTGATATGTTGTTTGGCTTTGGAACGCCTCAGCTGATTGGCTAGGAGTTTACCAGACTTATCCCCATGAATGTAAATGTGACTCTTGCTTTCGAGAAGTTGGCGTTCGATAGGTTGAGTGGACAGAAGGTTAAATTTAGTTTGGAGTTCAACGCGCTTCTTGTATAATTCAGGGTTCTTAGTTTGGGCATATATTTGATCCAAATCTTTAATCTGTTTAATGAGGTCTAATCGATCTGCACGGGATCTTCTGTTGAGATTTGCTGTGTAAGAGATTATTTGACCCCTCAGATATGCTTTCATGGCATCCCAGACAATCTGGGATGGCACTTCCGGTGATGTATTAGTGTTAAAATAAAAGGTTATCTGATCCTTAATGAATTTTTAAAAATCATCATCCGATAATAAAGTTGAATCAAACCGCCAGTGTTTATTCCTCTGAGGGAGACCAGGAAAGTTCAGAGAGAGGGTAATTGGGGCATGGTCAGAAATCAGTATACTCTGATAGTCACAAGAGTGGGCAAATGGAATAAGTTGGTTATTGAGTAAGAAATAGTCAATTCTAGTGAAGGTATGGTGAACATGTGAGAAAAAAAGAATAATCTCTCTCCGTAGGATGAAGGAAACGCCATATATCAGAGATACCAAAATTAGAGAGAAACGATTGGATAGCTAAGGCAGATTTAGTAGGTGATCTGCTAACAGAGGACGATCGATCTAGATTAGGATCCAACCAACAGTTGAAGTCACCACCCAGTATAAGAGAGTATGAGTTTAAGTCTGGTAGTGAGGAAAAAAACCGTTCAAAAAAAGTTAACATCATCAAAGTTGGGGGCATACAGGTTTGCTAGTGCAACTTTAGTGTTATATAGTTTACCAGAAACAATAATAAAATGGCCATTTGTATCAGAAGTTTTATTATGGAGTTCAAAAGGAATATTTGAGTTAATAAGAATGGAGACTCCCCTAGCTTTAGCGGCAAAGGATGAATGAAAATGCTGACCCGTCCACTTTGACAGAAGCCGGGAGTTATCAACACAACGAATATGAGTTTCTTGAAGGAAAGCAATGTCAGCTTTGAGTTGTTTGATATGTGAGAATACCTTCCTCCTTTTAACAGGGTGATTCAATCCCTTTACATTCCAGCTCACGAATTTAAGTGCACTAGCCATTATCAATTACTAATGCATAAAAGGCAGCAGGCATATAAAAAGTCAAGCAGTACAATAGCAGTCTGGGAGCAGAGATGTAAAACACAACTACTTTAAAAAAAATCAGAATAGACAGTGGAAACTGCTGGAATCTGGAGCAATAAATAAACAGCTCAAGTAACTTAGTGGGTGAATCTACATCTGTGGGGAAGATGGGATTGTTGAATCCATATAGGTGCAGTGTTTACATGGAGTTGCTAGATGTCCACATTCATTTACTCTATAAATCTATTTCTACTTTGAGCCGAATTCCCAGCAAGAACATCCTGAATAAAGCCAGCTCCAGTTTATTGAAGTAATTTCAGACTGTTCATTGTTTAATTAACAGGCACTTTAAATGTTAGGGCAATCTTTATCAGACAATGATCCAGTAATTTGGATCTTGTAATTTTACCCATTGTCCATACTTCTACTGTGTGTGACATCCCTCAGATGTAGTAGCCAGATAAATGACCAAACTCAGCTCAATGATGACAATAATTTGCCAGTCTTTGCAACATTGTACTTTTCACCACCTGCACTGCTATAAATAATATTGGTATCTCCTTCATTACTAAATAACCGACTGAACTTTTCCTTGTAGTTCTGGTTCTGTCTTTTTATCTTTATTCATAACATGTGAAGCTAGATGTCACAACCAGCATTTATTGCTCATCTCTATTTGCCCTCAAGAAGATGGTGATTAGCTCATGCATAATCTTCTGCAATCCATATGCTGTCTGGAACAACACAATATTGCGACTGTAGAGATTTCTAGACCAATAACATCTCCAAGTCATCACTGAATGTGATCTGGAATACTTGCAGACTGTGGAATTCTAATGTCCCTGCTTTTCTCATCCTTCTTAAAAGAGGTTTCAGGTTTGAGAGATGCTGATAAAACACTTGACAGGGTTCTGTAGTGAATTTTGTGGATGGTGTACGATAAATTCACCAAGGCAGTGGATCACTTTCAATCTGACTTACAAACTGTCTTTGACAAGAATCTGGAAATGGGTTACTGCAGAATAGACACTGTACTTTCAGAGGCATAGCTTTTGTGTTCCTGGTATAGTTAAGTTTCTGGTCAAATGCGAATCCTAGTATGTTAATAGTAAGAACTTCAACAATGATGAATCTACTGAATGTCAAGGTGTGTTAAGGAGTGAGGGTTGGTTGATACTTCACAAAATAAGCTTTGCTTGTTATATTGTTAAGAGCTGTTCACTCAGAAGTGTCTATGGCTTTGTTTTGATGGATGTATTTTAAAATAATGCTTGGTTTTAATCACAAAAACTAAGTAAAATGATTACGGTACCTTATTCTCTTTAGCTTCGAGTTCTTGTAAAAGTTTATCCCGATTTTCATCTGCCTCCTGGAGCTGCTCGTCAGCAAGAGCCTGTAATTCTTGCATGTTTCTCAGTTGCTCCTGGAGACCTGCAATCTTATTCTTCAGCTGCTGTGCTTGAGCTTGACTGATCTCTTTCTCAGATTTTATCTGTCACAGAAACCACAACTATTGTAAGGAAAGGAACCTAATAAAATATCGGATCATTTGAATCCAATTACCACAGCAGAGAAAGTAGTGTTTTGGAAAAAGATCAATGCTCATCTAAATAAAAATAAATAACATGAAAACAATAAACAGTGGTGTAATTTTTTTCTTTACATTTAATGTTAGTAAATGTAACTAAACACATTTTGCTTTTTGAAATATGTCTGAATAGCTCCAACCTCCCTTATTTTACAGAAAACATTTCCAAACCTGGACTATCGGGATCAGTGTAGTAAAATATGTAAATGGATGCCTGTACTTGAATGTGCTTCTAAGGTTCTCAACCCCTGGGGTTTTTTTGCTACACACTAAAAATATTGCTGTCATTTTGTTTCTCAGGCATCAAGATGGAATAAAAAAGTAAAAAAGAATAAAAAGACCTGCAAATGCAGGTCAAGCAGTAGCAAATCAAGGCAACTGGACATTTCGCCATTCATCCAAGAAGTTTCTTCAGTTCTGATCCATGGTGCGTAGCTTTCTGGCTTATAAACTCTGAGTTATTTAAAGGTATAGCAATCACATGAAGGTCATTAAGAGTCGTAGAGGTAATGACAGGATCATTAGTTTTATCTTCGCAATGAATGTAAGTGTGACCTGTGTGGAAACACCGGCGTAGAGATGTGCATCGCAGGTAGCTGATAGGTGGTGTCGTACTACACCCCCTCTATTCAGGGATGGGTTTTCCAATTTGACAAAGATCGCTTCTTTAACTCCTCTTTCAAACCACTTGTTCTCCCTGTCCAAAATGTGCATACTGTTATCAAGGAGTGTCCCTTGTCCTTTAGGTGTAGATATATAACCAAGTCTTGACCTGAGGTGTTAGCCCTCCTATGTTAGGCCATTTGTTTGTGAAGTGGTTGTTTTGTCTCATTGATACACAGATCTGTACAGTTCTCACTGCACTGGATAGCATATACAGTATTGCTCTGTTTATGTTTGGATGTAGGATCCTTGGGGTTGTCAAGTTCCTGTCTGAGTTTGTTTATAGGTTTGAAAAACACAGCAACAAAAGCCAGGAAGGACATCAGCCCAACAGACAGGGGTAAGGATCAAAGCAAACAGAAAAAAAAACATAGTCATCTCATATGTAGCTGGAGTTTCAGGATTTTCAACAAACACCAAATCCCTGTGTTTTTCAAATAATGTGCACATTTTGGATTGGGAGGACAGGCGGTTTGAAAGAGGAATTAAATAAGCCATCTTTGTCAAACTGGAAAACCCACCCCTGAACAAAGGGGGTGGGGTACAACATCACCTATCAGTTATTTATAATGCAGTTCTAACACCTCTACCCTGGCATCTCCAGCATAGTTTACACCTCCATTCATGCAAAAATAAGACTAATAACCCCCCCATAATCTCTATGACCCCTAACAACCCTCATATGATTGCTATACCTCTAAACAACTCAGAGTTTATAAGCCAGAAAACTGCCCACCATGGATCAGAACCGAAGAAGCCTCTCAGATGAGGGGTGAAATGTCTCCTAAACAACACAGTTGCCTTGATTTACTACTGCTTGATATACAATGACCTGGATAACCGAGAACCTTCATAGACAGTATTTGCAGGATCTCTTCATAAAGGACCAAATAAAACAGTTGGCATTAGATATAACTGCTCCATTTGTTATCATACAAAGAACACTGAATGGACAGGAGGTTCCTTGAGGTTGTCATAGCTGGGGTAAGTAGTGGGGATAAGCTCCCAATTAAATACTCCCAATAGCTTACATCTCAAATAGCCTTTGACAACTAATTCCATCTTCTGGCCTTCACGTCTGGCTTAGCTACTAAAATTGGTAGAACCATTTCTACTGGCAGAAGGAGCAAAGATGGGTTACTGGCACCTTAAAACCAGTCACTTCAGGCAGATGGTTGGCCATCCATGGTCAGCAGCTCCTCTAGAAGGAAAACTCTGATTTCAAGCCAAAGTTGCCTTGTGGCTATACCCAATCATGGGGAAGGCTTTGTGAGTAAACCATGAGGAAAAATCTGGAGCTGGAGTTCAGCACTGACTGGCAATCCCTGTGATGCCACTGCTGCCAAATGTATCAGTCTTTACTGTTTCTTAAAATTCATCAGCAGCATGGGTAACAGCTTAGTCTCCATAATCATACTGCTCTGGCTTGTGTATCACATAGATAACTACAACACAATATCCATGGTCGATCCCAACCAGTGGAGGGCCTCAATAAAATGGACAGGAGTTAAAGAAAATAATTCTACTTATTGTATCTTAGTCGCTCCAAAAGGTCTTATGGCCTTACTACAATGTTATATACCATGTAAGATGATAATTATACCTTATATAAAACATTTCCAGTGATCATTAATACATTTGTTGAAATATTTATTATTTCTTGCAATTATTCACACATTCACAGCTTTGCCAATTTTGTACAAAATTGAGCTATGTTATTAATGACTTTTTTTGCCAAGCACATATAATTACCAGTGTCTCTGCTGCTTTCTCATATGCTGTCTTAGAATCCTCCTGAGTATTCCTCAATTCTTCTTGTAATGTTATAATTTCCTGTTCTAATCTCTTACAATGACATAATATTTCCTCTTTTTCTTGTTGTGAATTCTTTAATGTTTCATTCAACTGCTTCTGCAATTCAGCAAGGTTCTTTCCCAGAGTGTCTCCCTGCTTGTAAGGCCTAAAAAAAAGCAAATTTATTTTCCATTGGGAAAATCATGGATAAGCATTGCAATTTCAAATTTATAATGTAGACCAAATATTCTTACCTGATCTCCTGAATACCAGAACCCAGTTTTCTTCTAAGTTCAGAAATCCGAGCGGACACCTCCTCTGGATGAATCATGGTCTTTATTGTTTGATTCATTTGTGTCTGTAACTCTTTAAGCTGTTCTTTCAACAAGGAGTTATCAACCTGGAAAGAATGCAACTACCTTGTAACAAGTATCTTTAGTATTAAAGTATCTTTACTCCTGTTTAATGCATTCTTTAAATTTAAAGTATACATTGTTATTGGTCATAAAGACATCTGTCATGAAGTGACACTGATCACATTAAAAATGTTATATCCCCAAAAAGAAACTAAATTGTTAATGGCGCTCATGAAAGTCAGAGACAGGAATAGCATTACAAGTGGGTACAAGAAAGTATGGACTCAAATACAAAATAAAACTTCTTCAATTCTATCAGCGAAGTTCAATTGCTATTTACAATGGTGATGAGGACCTGCAACTAAAAGAGGAGATTGTTATCTTAATTGGAGGTAATCTTTCACTTGTAGAACTTCAATTTGAAAGCTAACTCACCAAACTACAAAATCATACTAATTTAACCTGTGGTTCTAAATATAAATTCAGTGGACATTATGAGCACAGTAGCTTAGAAAATTGAATTTGACAAAATAGCTTTATTTTAGCAACACTAGCATCTTTTTGAAATAAAGAAACTTGAACAGCTGGAACAATAGTTCAAATTAACTGATGTTGATAATATCATCAATAATTTTATAAAAGTAACATCCTCTTTGAATGTCAAGCATGCCCATTCTATAATTCATTATAAAACAAAAGCAAAGATTTCAGAAACAATAACTGCAGATAAATTGTTGACTATGGATGATGATAAATGGATAAGTGATTTGCATTACTATTATTTCCATTACATGCTTTATTACATGTAAGATAACTCATCTGCTGTACCCTGATATTGACTATTATAAGGAATCAGAACAAGTATGAAATTGCTAAACCAAATTTACAACTAAGTTTACAAAACAATTGGAATCAATTTTCTATCACTGCAGTGCCTCATCCAAAAATTTATCAGCATGGCTAAACACGTTTTCCTCTTCACAAACCCATGTAGGCTTGCTTTCATTTCTTTGGGGTACATATATTTTGTCCCCAGTCAACCGTTCAAAAAACTAGGGCGGCACAGTAGTTAGCGATCAGTACAATGCTTTACAGTACAGGTAACCCAGGTTCAATTCCCACCACTGCCTGTAAGGAGTTTGTACGTTCTCCCCATGACTGCATGGGTTTCCTCTAGGTACTGTGCAAAAGTCTTAGGTACAGACTTTTGCAGTACTGTATTTTGTGATAAATATATTTTGAGTTCTGAAGCTTACAAGATGCTTATTTCAAAATAAATTACCATTTTTTCAAAAACCAAACAACACACTACAGATTTCAGAGTTAATATGTTAGAAGAATTACAACTGTACTCTATAAAAATACAGTTATATAAGGTTAGAGTCCAGCAAAAGTATAACTTAGTTAAAAAATCTACTTACCTGTAGAGTTTTTAGCTGTGCAACTAACTTCTTGTTTTCATGTTCCTTTTCAGCCACTAATTGAGCCTTTGCTAAAGCGTTTTCCAGTGCTTGTCTTTCCTTTTCCAGCTCCGCTTGCAGAGCAGATTGTTCCATCTAAAAACATAAACATCAGCAAACAACTATTTGATCAGAAATGGCATTCCATGGGGAGCATGTAAATACATGGCTCCTTATTAAACAGCCTAAGGTGTAACATGCATGCTGAAGCTGATCGCCATCTCTAGTTGTAGGAAACAGCCAAAAGGAATGATGAGCAGCCACACATAATTTTGAGTTGTAAATTAATCGAACAGAGTGCTGAACATGTCCTTTTCAAATTCAAAGTCAAGTAATTTTGAACTGTAACTACAGGCAGAGGACCTTATAAAGCCTTGATGAGTTCCAGTAAATCTCTTCAATCAATTTTTGTTGAACGAATATCATAATTATCACTTAAAAGTTGGGGGAATCTGATCTGGCACTGTGTATTGAATTTGATTATAATCACTCCTGGGATGAACAACTAACCAACTGACTGCTAACATCTGCATTTAATACTCAGGCAATGGACACTTGGGGAATTATCAGACAACATCCTTTTCTCCTGCTCATGGTTACCAACTTGGTAAACTCTTAAAATGACATTCAAGTCAAATACAAAAAGCACTTGTCTACATCTTCAAAACCAACTTCACTTGACCTGAAAGATTCTCATACCAAGGAAAGAAATGAACTTATGTTTCGAGAGTTTTTAAAACATTATCATTCTGGCTTTAGATTTTGACATTAGCCTGAGGGTGGTGAATCTGTGGAATTCACTGCCACTGATGCTCTGGACTCATTGGGTGTACTTAAAGCAGAGGTTGATAGGTTCTTAATTAGTAAGAAAGTCAAAAGATTATGGGGAGAAGACAGGAGAATGGGATTGAAAAAGATAATAAATCAGCAATGATGGAAAACTGGAGCACTCAATAGGCCAAATGGCCTAATTCTGTTCCTATATGTTATGGAAGTCAGACAAGGATTGGTGATAGCAATTTACTGAAATGTCAGAATGGCTGAATGCCCATGTTGTCGTCACACTCCACTTCCAAACACAACATCACTTAAAATGTAAAGAGGGCACCAGAAGAATTTTTTTAAAAAAGGTACATTTACCAAAAATCTGAAACAAAAGAGACAAATAAACAAATGCCATATATTAAAATTACATGAGACGCTTACATTCAACAAGATCCTTTTCACTTGTAATCGTACAATAATTTTTGTTTTGTGCTACCCTAACTGAAAGCTGATTAAATTGACTTGACTGTACTTGTATAGCATGTTAATTAATGAAAAGAGAAAGAATCACTGAAAATACACTTTAGCCAGTTTAAAGCTATTCTTTAACAACATGACACAATAAAAACATAAAAATCTTAATAGATATCCAAGGATAACATTAACAAAAAGTTATAAAGATTAAGTTACTTATGAGTGTATTTAGGCAACAATGCAGTGTCACCAATCCCAATTCTCAACAATATTTAAATTCAACACTTTAGTTATTTATATTAATTCTTACAAAGTAGTTAATTGCCAAATATGTCCTCAGGCTTCTTCACACTCAAATTGGTACTTACTTGACTGAGCTTCCGCAGTCGCTCCAGTTCCTCGCTAAGTTGATTTGCTTCAATGTCCCTTGCTTGTAGTTGAGACTCCAATTCAGCTTCATACTCGCCGAGATCACCTTGAGCTTGGCGCAGCGATTCATTCAATTCTTGCTGTTCTTGTAAGGAACGTTCCATGTCAGACAGCTCCTGCAATGAAAAGTAAATAATGGACTCTTATAGCTCTCAATATTAAAAGGGTGTTATGCACAAATGCACTTACTGTACCTAAATATATTCTTTAACTAGAGATTGAGTACATTTTGAATGGTGCAATTTAATTATAAATGCATCTTACTTCCAAAATGTCATTATATAATAGAATTAGTGAATGTATAAAATGTTTTGCCCTGAATTTAGCTTGTTACAATACCCTACATAATACTAATTACATTTGTTCCTGTTATGAACAGTTGCCAATTGGATAAAATATCACAGAGTCCAATTGTAGTTCATTAGTCCTTTACACAATATTGTCATAACTTAAGATGATTTCATATGAAAATACAATTGAATTGTAAATTATTTTGAATAATTAAACACAGATTAAATTTCCAGTGTAACACCTTAAGAATTCTAAGCCATTCAAATACAGACCTTTCTCAAGTTATCCGCATCCATGGCAACAATTTCCAGTTGATTCTTCTCTTGTTCCAGTTCAGTCAGTTGATGCAATAGTGCCTGCTTTTCCTTCTGCAACTCTGTGCATTCCTCCCGAGCTTGCTTTGCCTGTCCCTTTACACTCTCCAAGTACTCTTGCAACCCAGCAATAATGCTCTCCAAGTCTCGCTTCAGTGCCTCATTAGCTGCTATCTGACCTATTAAAAATATATTTTGATAAGTTAAGCCTCATTGCACTGGTAACATTATTTATTGCACAGAGCACGATTAATTTCATATTTATTCATCAGGTTGTTTCAAATGCTGCAATCCAATTAATATCACAGTTCTTTCTTATTCTCCTAGGTTTCCCTCCATCCTCAGAGGAAAATATACACTACAGATTCTCAGGAGTTACCTTCAGTCAGTTGTTCTTCCAGATCTTTGATGCTCTCAGTTTCCTTGGCAATCCTGGAGAGCATTTCATCTAAGCGTTTCTCTAACTGCTTGTATTGCTTGGACATTGTGTCAAATTGTTGAGTTTTATTCACCATTTGAGCTTTTAAATGTGCCTGAAAAAAAAAAAGATTCTATTAAATTGAGATGTTGAAAATAACCAGTGCAATATATTTGATAAATTTTTAATTTAAAGTACAATTGAGTTTTACAAAGTGTTAAAATAAATTAAATCTAATGAACCATGTAATGCTTTATTTTCACAATTAATTTTGGAAGTATATGAAATATACATTACCAATTGTTTATTTATTTTAATTCCATTAATAAAAGTTTTGGGCAAACCATAAGCCTTGCATATTGTAGTATATGCATGTTGCAGACAGGATGGAGAGAATCAAAGAATTCTTTAATTAATTGGAGGCAGAAAATATTTAAGGACTGACTGTTGCTTCTGGACATTCAGCATTTTGAAGTGCTTCTGTATGAAAACTATCAGGTCTTCTTCAATTCAACTACTATCCAAGAAACAGTAACCATCTAATGGAAAGGTTTTACTCCATTATCGTTGTAGGCCCAAAATGTCAATCACGTTAGACTGGATTTAAGAACCTATTCATCTTTAATAAGACCGTTTACAAGTAACAGTGTACAAATTAAAGTCTGCATATTCTGTTCTTTAAAGGTTAGCTGGAGTTTATATATGATAGTAAAATAACATTCTCCTTATTATTCTCAGGCACTTGAAATTGTGCAGCAATTTCATTAGTTAATTACTAGTTAGGTCATTATGACAGGGTACTTTGGAATAATAAGGAAAATTAGCCGCTTTGCCATCACTTCATTATGCCTCCAGATCATCAATCAAATATGGAGGTTGAAGTCTGGCACTACTCCATCAGTTGGGTCTAAACATGGTTTCCATACTGTTCAAAATTGCAGAACTTTGCCTATAGACTTTAGATTGTGTGAAGTATTCTTTAGAAGTTATCATGAAGGCTACCTATGTTACACTGAACAATCAGCAAACTAATAGAAAACTGAAAGAATTAACATGCACTCACTTATCAAATCAATCTGAATAGCTGGTGCTACCCTAATTGGACTATCTCGCTGTTACACAAAAAGGAGGAATCAAATTACTTGTGCTTGTTTTCTCTATGCATATGATTGTCCTAATTTTTTGGTGACACAGGAAAAGTAGTTATTTTATTTTAGAGCTGAAGAAAACTTATAAATTACTCTTAGACTGATTCATTTTCAAGTCAATTTAGTTCTAAAATATCACAGTAAAAGCTCACACAAATCAAATGAACAAGATCTATTAAATGTAATGGCAACTTGGATTTAAAAGTTGCAACTGAAATTACTGGCACACATTTCAAACATCTATACATTTATAAACAGCTGCACGTGAAAAGTAAAAATTGCTAGCGAATTGCATTTCTACCACTATCATTCCATCTATACTCCAGATATCACTAACAATACCATAGCCAATGATTACTTCCTGTCAGCAAATATTCTTCCTGCTGTTTCATATTCATAATAATTAAACAACCTTATAGTTATAAAATAAATAATTGGTAGAAGATAGGCTAACATGACCTGATAAATGAATTACATGCATTCAACGAAGTAAGCTCATCTCACATACGCAGTTAATAAGATCCACAAATCTACCTTAAACCAGTTTTTAGAGATTCAACTAAATGAAGACTGAAGGAAAATGAGGTATGACATAATTTTTAAAGTGATTATAGTGGTGTACATTTACATTATTCATAATTATCCCACTATTTTGCATTCCTTAATATGCTTTAACCTCAGAGTCGCTGTTTCTTTTCCCTATCAACTCCCAAACTGGCAGGGAATAAAAAAATTAAAACAAGATATGTATTTCCATTAGACTGATGCATTCAGTCATATATTTAGCTTTTGCTGTGCTTGGAACCAGAGCTTCAAAATTGCTCATTAAAATACATTTAAAGTTTAGATTTCAAATTCATGCAATTAAAACATGGCTCTTTCAGCACATCAATATGGATCTATATTTTCTTTTCATGGATTAATAACCTCATCTGTTAAAAATCAGTGAAGCAAAATCTGAGTGGCTATACTCAGTGATTCACTTCAAAAGGTGACAATTATGTTTGAATCCACATTAATTAATAAGTAGAAACAGGTCTATCACGGTCTGTCTAGAAATGCCTTTCATCTTCAAAAACTAGATCAGCACATCACCAGCCAACTTTCTGAACAGTTTTCTTGGCAGAAACAACTACCGTGTTAAACCTAATACAGAAGGTTCATGAATAATTTTGGGATGCTAATCTTATGCCAGCATTGTATTATTAATGCAATCACTGTTGTTTGCACAGATCCCATGAAATTCTCAAATCAACATCAGATAAATCAAACTAGCAGACTGAGAGCAAATGCAGTCTAGCAGAGTAGCCATCCCAAACCAGAGTTGATCTGGCCTCTACTTATAGCTTATAGACAATCCAAAAGCTACCAATCAGTCTTGATGTTGTTATGTATTTAATATATCAGTAATATTGTAAATATATTGTTTGAGTAAGCATCCTTCATTGTTTAAATCAGTTTTGCACATTGACTTACAACCTCACCCTATTACTGCAATTTTTGGCTTACCAATGACTGATCTGCCCTCTGCAGCTCAGCGGATGATTGCATTTGCTATGTTAATGGCTAGAAGATCTATTTTATTGAATTGGAAAGAGATGAATCCTCCAACTACATCTTAATGGTTTTCCCAAACCATATCCTGTTTAAATTTAGAAAAAAATTAGAAGTGGTACCTTTGACCTCTCGGTTAAATTTGAAGAAACTTGGAGGCCTTTTATTCAATACTTTCACAGAATGTAATTTGACCTTTTCCTATTCTTTTATATCATTCATTAATTTGAGTAGAGGAGCGGAGTTGACGACATTAATTTTTTTTTGATGTAATAGAATAGCCCAGCTTTGTTTAGTTTAGTTTTAGTTGTGTTTAGTTGAGTTTATTTTGTCTTTGATTTTTCAATTTGGGGTTTTTTTCCATCTTTTTTTTTTGTATTTTATCTATATCAAGGGTTTGGGAGGTCTATTATATTGGTGTTACCTAATGTTTTTACTCATGTGTTAATTGCCAACAATGTAATCCCATTCCCTTTGTACTATTATGACCGTTATGTATCAGTTTTGAAAAATTCAATAAAAAGACTGAAAAAGAAATAATTCATTATGGTTATATGTATGAGATACGTAAATGTTATACATCACCACACTATCACATCATAAGCACATGCCTCGCTAAAGTAAAAATGGAACACACACATTTTACTCCAGGCTCCTTGTTCTGTTTTCAATTAGTTTTTATGTTTTGGAGTTTTATAACTATCAATTTTATCAATGGAAAAATTGCAATAGACTGTTAAATGCCTACAGATAGGTATTGCTGTGGTCCTAAGCTACCATGGTCAAGCTAATTCAGTCAAATATCTAAATACAGTGAATTCTGATTAACTGGGCCATCGGTTAAATAGGACAGCTGCTAATTTGGGACAACTCTTGAAGAACAAAAATTAATCGAGAAAATAACTGGGATTCCCTTTGTTTACTTGGGGCACTGTTGCGCTTAATTGGGGCAGAAGGCTGTTGCCAAACAGTTTCTAACTAGTGTCAGTCATGTGCTGTTGTGTAGCAGTTATTCTCTATACTGTGCTTAGATAGAACCGTTTTTAAATAGCAAAAGTTGCATGTGTTAGATTATCCATTTGGGCCAATGGATGTCGATTCAAAAAGGCAGTGTTTTTTATAATTTTGTTTTTATTTTGACTTCATGCAAAAGGCAATAAAGGTAGGCCATTATCTGAACTAGGTTACTCCGCTGATTTTGTTCATTTACAGTCAACCAAAAGAACATAGCAATAATGAATTCTTTCATCAATAATTATTCAGAATTAATACACAGTTTTATAATACTGTAGTAGTATTGGTAGTATTCTAATTTGCTCTGTATTTCATTTAAATGCATAATTTGTTACCCAGTTAAACAGTGGCTTGTCTTATACCTTTTAACTATTTCTATGAAACTTCAGCTCATTGAGGCAGGTGCTTAGACCATAAGAGGTAGGAGCAAAATTAGGCCATTTAGCCCATCAAGTCTCTGCCTTTTAATCATTACTGATGCATTTTCCCTCTCAACCTCTTTCTCCTGGCTTCTCCCAATAACCTTTCATGCTCTGACTAATCAAGAACCTATTAACTTCTGCCTTAAATGCAATCAATAACCTGACCTCCACAGCTGCTAGCGGCAATGAATTCCACAGATTCACCACCCCCTGGCTAAAGAAATTCCTTTTCATCTCCATTCTAAATGGGATGTCCCTCTATTCTAAGGCTGCGTCCACTGGTCCTGGACTCCCCCACTTTGGGAAATATCCTCTCTACATCTACTCTATCTAGGCCTTTCAATATTCAATAGGTTTCAGTAAGATTCCCCCCCCCCCACATGCTTCTAAATTCCATCGCGTACAGGCCGAGAGCCAAACACTACTTGTACAACAACCCTTTCATTCCTGGAACCATTCCAATGAACCTTCTTCAATGTCAGCACATCCTTTTTTAGATTTTTTTTGTGTGTGAGCCATACTCTCCAGATCCTTGGCAACCACTTTTTTTCCCCAAGTGATTGTCTTGGAGGAAAGATTCTATGAGTAATCCCCTACATCCTTCTCACAGCGCAGGGTTTTTTTTTTACGAGGCCGAGTTGTGAGCTCGACACTCAACCCGGCACAGATGGAAAGTGTGCCCAGAAGCAGCCTGACTGGATACGAACTTCGCTCCAGAGTCGGGCGCTGATGCCACTGCGCCACCAGCCGGCCCCTTTCTTAGATAAGGAGCCCAAAACTTCTCACAATACTCCAAGTGAGGCCTCCTGCTTTCTCAATACTAACTGCCCCTCTACTTATCTTCGTATTATCTGGAAACTCGGCCACAAAGCCATCAATTCAGTCTCCCAAACCACTGACATATAACATAAAAAGAAGTGGTCCAAACACCAATCCTTGCAGAACACCACTAGTCGCCAGCAGTCAACCAGAAAAGTGTCCCTTTATTCCCTCTCTTTGCCTCCTACCAATCAGCCAATCCTCTATCAATGCTAGTATCTTTCTTGTGATACCATGAGTTTTTATCTTGTTAAACAGTCTTGTGTACAGCACCTCGTCAAAAGCCTTCTGAAAATCCATGTACACAACATACACCGATTTTTCTTTGTCTATCTTGCTTGTTATTTCCTCAAAGAGTTCTAACGGATTTGTCAGGCAAGATTTTCCCATAATGGAATCATGCTACCTTTAGCATATTTCATCATATGTCTGCAAGTACCCTGAGACCTCATCCTTAACAAATGATTCCACACTGTCACTGAGTTTAGGTTAATTGGCCTACAATTTCCTTTCTTCTGCTTCCCTTCCTGAAGAGTGGAATGTCACTTACAATTTACCAGTCCTTTGGAACCATGCCAGAATCTAGTGAATCTCACAAGATCATTATTAAAGCCTCCACAATCTCTTCAGCTACCTCTTTTCAGAACCCTAGGGTGTAATCCATCTGGGCTAGGTGACTTATCTACCTTCAGACCTTCCAACTTTCCATGCAACTTCTTCCCAGTAATAGCAATTACACTCATTTCTGCCTGACACTCTCAAAATTCCGGGATACTGCTTGTGCCTTTCACAGTGAAGACAAAGGCAAAATACTTATTTAGTTTGTCTATAAGTTCTTTGTCCTATATTACTACCTCTCCAGCATAATTTTCCAGCAGTCCAATGTCCACTCTCGTCTCTCTTTTAATCTTTATATATCTGAAAAAACTTTTGGTATCCTCTTTGATATTATTGGGTAGCTTGCCTTCATATTTCATTTTTCCCTCCTTATGGTTTTTAGTTGCCTTCGGTTGGTTTTTTAAAAACTTCACAATTTTCAAATATTTCACTAATCACCCAACACTATCATACACTGCCTTTTTTTACATGCCTTTTCTATCTCCCATTGGAATTAGTAGCCCACATCCTGGCTACTATTCAGAGGCCTGTATATAATTCCCATTGGGGTCATTTTACTCTTGCAGTTTCTTAACTCTACCCACAAAATTCTACATCTTCTGATTGATCCAATGTCACCCCTTTCTAAGGATTTGATTTCATTTTTTAAAATCAACAGAGCCACATCCCATCTGCCTACCTGCTTGTCCTTTTGATACAATGTGTGTCCTTGGATGTTAAACTCCCAACAGCCATTGTCTTTCAGCCGGGTCTCAGTGATACCCACATTATACCTATCAATCTCTAACTGCATTACAAGATCATCTAACTTATTCTGTATACTGCGTGCACTCAAATACAACACCCTCAATCGTGTATTCATCATACTTTTCAATTTTGTCCTCACGTTACACTGCAACTCATCCTACTGACTGCCATTTTGCCCTTTCATCTGCCTGCCTTCCAGACAGTCTCCCTGAAAATTGCATTTAGTTGTATATGTATAGCTAGGGTGCCTAAGACTTTTGCATAGTATTGTAATAATTTTATGTATCGCACTGTACTGCTGTTGCAAAAAAATAAACAAATTTCATGACATATGAGAGTGATGATAAACCTGATGCTGATATGGACTATTGTGGACTGAGTGGGAAGGGGGCAGGGAAAGGGGAATCATGGTTGGGAAAAGGGGAAGAGGAAAGGGAGGGAGCACAAAAGACTAGTGAGACATTCTGTTATAATCAATATACCAATTGTTTGGAATCGAGTGACCTTGCCTGGGGTCTCAGGACTAGGTGCGTCTGCACCCATGCCACCTCCTCTCCCCCCCCACCCCCCCGGTACTCCTTCTCTACCACTTGTCCCACACCCCTTCTGCGCCATTTCCATTTGCTCCTGCCAGATTTACAAACGTCCTAGTTCTCTCTCTCTCTCTCTACATACCCCCCCACCCCCCAAAGACTTTTGCACAGTACTGTATACCAACTACCCCATCCTATCATTTTGGTTCCCATGCCCCTGCCAAATTGATTTAAACCCTTCCCCACAGCTCTAGTAAATCTATCCACAAGGATATTCAAGTGTAAGCCGTCCCTTTTATACAGTTCATACCATCCCCTGAAGAGACCCCAATGATCCAAAAATCTGAAGACCTGCCCCTTGCACAAGTTCATCAGCCACATATTTATCTGCCAAATCATCCTATTCTTATCCTCGCTGGTGTGTGACACATGCAGCAATTCAGAGATTACTACCTGCTGTTCAGCTTTCTACCCAACTGTATCCAGAGATACCAGCCACGTGACAGATGCACTGCCACCTGGCTGGTCGGAGGACACGCCACATGCCAATCAACATTTGGTCCCTCCCAACTAATCAATGCACACCTAAATTATTGGTAACCTTAATTGGATTATCTCGCCCAGCCCCATGCTATAAAAGGTGAGACTTGTGCCCTGGATCACAGACCACCTCATTGAAGGTAAGTGCATTGATTTATGTTTGGGAAGGTCTATCGTTTGTCCTGGTAAGGGAGCCGCAGCTATCCAAGGTCAAGGGGGATAGCTGTTGTAGTGCTTTTCCCTTGTTCTTTGTTTGTGTAACTGTACCCTGTCCCCACACCGCTTCCTGTGTATTGTAGTTGCTTGTGCTGACCTGACTTCCCCTTGTAAATAAATTCCTTATTATTAAAACTGTGTGTGTCCAGGCCTCTACTGTTGAGACTCAAAGAACCAGTTATTTTCCATCACAACACCAACTCCCTAAATTCTCTCTTCAGGAGCTCCTCCCTTTTCCATTGGTGCCAATTTGTACCAAGAATGCTGGCTGCTCACCACTTCCCTTTTAGAATGCTGTGAACCCAATCCGAGATGTCCCTAGACCTAGCATCTGGGAGGCAACATACCATCCAGATGTCTCTTTCACATCCACAGAATCTCATGTCTACTACTCCAACTATGGAATTCCCTGTCACTACTACAGTTCTCTTCTGAGCCACAGAGCCAGCCTCACTGCCAAAGACCTGCTTAATTGGGCCAAAAGGTACTAGTCCCAATGTGTCCAAATTAAACGGAACCCATGGTAATTGCTGGAACAATGCATTTGTGTGCAATATTTTAACGGATAAAAATGAAATAATTCCTATGAATTATCTTTATAAAAGATCAATTCTGCAACTATACAGAACTGAAATATTCCATCTTCTGCAGGCTGAATTAGAAATAGAAGGAACATCATCTCTCAAATCTGCTTTGCCACTCTGTAAGACCCTAGTTGAACTGATTCTTGCTTTACCTGTTCTTCTCTCTGTTAATCTCTAGTCTAAAATTGATTTTCTCTCTGAATATACATTAAGTCATTGTGTACAAGCTGAACTTGCTCAAACTTTCTCAAAAGTATTTTTAAAAATTTAATGTCTTGTTCAGAGTTGAAATTATTATTTACATCTGCACTTAAATTCATAATTTTCCTACATTAGAAAATAATAATCTTTCTTAAATAACCAAGACATTAACACAATTTGGAAGCCACTATCAGCACCAGAAAGGTTAAAATGGAACTGGTTTGTGTTACCACTTGCTTATTCATTTGAACATTCAAATAAAGAGAGCATAATTCACTACTTTGTCAACAAAGCATTCAGCTAATTCTACTATAATTTATGGCACAATAAATAACAAACAAATTCAGTGTGCTATGAATGTCACATAAAACACTAAATGGCTTGGGACTTGTTGAACAAAGATAGCAATTAAATACGTAAAAAGTAAACAGGAAAATGCATTCTTGTGATTAGTGAATGGATGTTAAACTTAATTCAGGACTTGCCCGTTAAATCGAGCTCTATGAATCCACTGCAAATACATTTATAAAGTTTGTAAAGAGATAAAAATTAAGATCTTTGAGTAAGTAAGAAGCCAAATGTCACAGTCAACCCTCTTCCTTTCAAACTTCCTGTTTTCATTACTCACATTGATCTTACCGGCTTTCAGCCATTACATCTTTAGGGCACTTCTTAGAACTTTGGTTAGTGTATCAGTCTTCACTTCTTTTGCAAACATACTACACGAGAGAGATATGCCGTTTGTTTTCCGGGGAACTGTAATTGTGCCTCTTGCTTCAAATCACAACACGGGAAGTGCTTTCTACAGCCAATCAAAAGCAGCTGACCTAACTGCCTCTCTAATCTCTCCCCAAAGGCAGAACTCTCAGTTGTGAAATGTCACAGCCCACATTACTACTGACAGCCTGCCACAACAGAATTCCAGATACGAGATTAGCCAAAATCCTATTCATGTCTGTACAGCTTTAAAGCACGAGATAAATCACCAGCATACAACATTATAAAGAAAATGAATACTATATTTAATCAATTAATATGTAGACCAGCTTATCCTAAATTCTCCATGACTTGGCACAATTCCATGGAATGCTCTGATTTTGTGAACTGCCAAAATCAGAGTCTGAACTGTAAGTGCTAACATACACACTCAATTCAACAGTTACTCCTCCAGAAAGAAAACTTTTTTAAACTATCAATAACATTATGCACATTAGATTGGATTAATAAGGAACCAGTTACATTACACTCTTAAATTCTAAGCACATAGAACATAACAATACTTTGAGCAAATGAACAAAAAGCCCAGATCTCTCTGAAGTTTATTTTGCAATATTTGCATTCAAATATTGACTAGTTGTGACCATCTGGTTTTTAGAAACATAGAAAACCTATAGCACAATACAGGCCCTTTGGCCCACAAAGCTATGCTGAACATGTCCTTACCTTAGACATCACCTAGCCCTCTATTTTTCTGATTTCTGTGTACTTGTCTAGGAGGCTCTTAAAAGACTCTATTGTATCCGCCTCCACCACCATCACCGGCAGCCCATTCCACGCACTTATCACTCTGCATAAGAAAACTTAACCCCTGACATCTCCTCTGTACCTACTTCTTGACACAGATTTTGTGACCATTTTCTAAATTGTTGTAATTTCTTTTCAAGATCATCACAAATACACCATCAGAATAATTATTTAGCTACTAAGCAAAATGTACACCAGTACATAACTTCACTATTGAATCTATGATTATCTAAAAGAATAGTAATATATATTTGATTATTTATAATGATACTTTTGTTAATTAAGGCAGTATATTTTTGTGGCATTGTTTCTAATGATGTGAAAAACTGTCCTCTTGTAATATATGAAGTTGAATACAAAAATACCACTGCATTTTTCAATGAATGGTGTGAACTTCCACAGTGGGAGTAAATGCATTACTCCTGCAGCTAATGGAAAGTATGAGTATAGAATTCCAAGTCATTAATTGGGAAGGATTTAAGCCAAGGTGAAAAGGATGAATTGCAACAAAAATAAGGCCTCATCATATAACGTATAATCCTCCGTAGCTTCTGCCACCTCCTACGGGATCCCACCACCAGACACATCTTCCCCTCCACCCCACTCTCGGCTTCCTGCAGGGATCGCTCCCTACGTGACTCCCTTGTCCATTCATCCCCCCATCCCTCCCCACCGACCTCCCTCCAGGCGCTTAACCCTGCAAATGGAAGAAGTGCTACACCTGCCCCCACACTTCTTCCCTCACCACCATCCTAAGCCCCAGACAGTCCTTTCAGGTGAGGCACCACTTCACCTACGAGTCAACTGGGGTGATATACTGTATCCGGTGCTCCCGATGTGGCTATTTATACACTGGGGAGACCCGCCGTAGACTGGGAGACCGTTTCACCGCTCAGTCCTCCAGCAGTGGCGGGATCTCCCTGTGGCTACACACTTCAATTCCACAGACCACTCCCACTCCAATATATCTATCCATGGCCTCCTCTACCGTCAAGATGAGGCCACACGCAGGTTGATGGAGCAATACCTTATCTCCCGCCTAGGTAGCCTCCTACCTGCCGGCATGAACACTCAACTCACAGACCTCCGTTGATACCCGTCCCCCTCTTACCCCATCCCTATCTATAATTTTAGTCTGGTTCTCTTTCTCTCTCTTTTCCCCACTCACTATAATCTCCCCCCAGCCCTACTTTTCTTTCTCTTTTATTTCCCATAATTCTCCACCTTCCCCCTAGCCCATTTCCCTTCAGCCTATCACTTCCCAGCTCTCTACTTCATCCCTCCCACCCACTTCTTATCCCCCCTCGACCATCCCATGTTACTTCACTCCTGATGAAGGGTTTCGGCCCGAAACGTCGTCACTATCTCCTCCCATAGATGCTGTCTGGCCTGCTGAGTTCTGCAAGCATTTTGTGTTTTTATTTATTTCCAGCATCTGCAGATTCACTCGCATTGCCTCATCATATATGACTGCTTTCAATTTTGTATTTTTTTTTTTTACAAGTTAGCACATCAAATCAATTATTCACAAAATATGAACTGCCATATTTACAGCAATAAATATATATTATTTCTTAGTAATTATAACTATGGAGTACATAAAACAGAGTATAACACAGGTCCTTCAGCCCACAATGTGGTGTTGACCTTTTAATGCATTCTAAAAATAAATCTAATGCTTTCCATGTGCCTATCTAAGTGTCTCTTAAATGTCCTGAATGTACCTGCACTACCACCACTCCCCAGCAGTGCATTCCATTCTCTTACCACTTAAAAGACTGGTAACTCTGTAACTTATCACTTACTGCTGCTAATTATGGCCCATTTTCTATCCCGGTGCCACTTTCCTATACCTTTCCCATATTCCTTTATTTCCTTAATTCAAAATTCCTTCAATTTTCTCAATGATAGAACCAATACAGAGTTCAAATCCTTTTCCAATAAATTTTACTGACAGGAGGCACAACCCTTCGAACAACTTCAATTCTGAGAGACATTTCCCCTCCAATAATACTAACTGACCAGGATTCTTTCCTTGCCCTCTTTAAATTATGCCAATGCTTTTCCACACTTTCCCTCTCACCTTTTCAACATGGTAAATGGGCTTCCCTCTTATCTTATCTGCTCTCAGGTTCTGCATCCTCTCTTCACATCGAGAACCACTCTTTGGGTTTCCTTCAAGTCTCCCCGATAACCTGCCCTCTCAACTGCCCAAGATGACTGTTTCCACTATAGCTACTGCTTTAAATCTGAATACTACTGGAACCACAATAAGATCTGATTACACAAATTATTTCACTACAGAATTTAAAAAAAAAAAATTTGTGTAAAACTTCAGTATCTGGTATTTAAATATTAGTTCAATTATGTGAAGAAAGATCAGGAAAACATTAACTGGACCACATTCAAAGCTCATGTTTATGATACTAATATATTCAGGTCAAATGACACATTAAAACCACAGTAATTTTGATTCACACTGACAACTGCATTTAATGTTATTAAGTTACAAAAACACTCCAGCCAGTTAAGTCATCATCTTCTCAGGCATTCCTTCCGGGTTAAGTATGATTTACTTCCATTAAATTTAGTGGGTTATGAGATGATTAATGAGCTCTATGCTCATTAATCATCTCAGATTTACAGTCTGCCACAGATGGGAGAGGTGGAGCTTAACAGGGTGGGTGACTTGTTGTTTGAATTACACTGAACAGATCAGCCTCCAAATGTCTCCAAATAGATGTGAAATGTTCAGTGTCTTCCTTGCTGCTTCAAAGTCCACATTCAAAAGTTCAAACACATTTCCTTCTCCTCTCATCTGAGTTAGTGAGGATATTACATTATTTTTCATGGAATAAAACAACTATTGGAGATAAGGGAATTGCTGTAATAGTCAAACAGACTGACCTTTACTTTGCTGAGGCCCAGTGACAACTGTCAGACACCATCTTTTATTTACCTCTCGAACAGGATCCCAAACCATCACCTATCTTATTAACTCTGGAAATCTCCCTGCTCCTCCACCCTGACAGCAGCCTCATCTTGCCACAAGAGGAGACCGTTATCCACTGCCACTAACCTCACAGTTCCCTCACCCTGCACCTCCCATTTCTACCTCCTACCCAAAATTCATAAACCTGTCTGTTCAGTTAGACCAATTGTTTCAGCTTGTTCCTGTCCCACTGAACTCATATCTCACACCTTGATTCAGTTTTATCCCCCTGGTTCAGTCTCTTCCCACTTACATCTGTAACATTTCACATGCTCTAGACCTTTTTAAGTTCCCTGGCCCCAAACATCTTATTTTCACCATGGATGTCCAGTCCCTATACACCTCCATCCTTCACCAGCAAGGCTCCAAAGCTCTCACAGCTACTTGGACTACACCTCTTCCTCCCCATTGCCATCTTCTCTCAATTCCTCCATCTCTGCCGCATTTCCTCTCAGGATGAAACTTTTCATTCCAAAACAAAGGAAATGTCCTTCTTCAAAGAAAGGGGCTTCCCTTCCTCCACCATCACCACTACCCTCAATTGCATCTCTTCCATTTTGCACACGTCTGCCCTCATCCCATCCTCCCACCACCCCATAAGGGATAAGGTTCCTCTTGTCTTCACCTGCCACCTCACCAGCCTCCACGTACAGTACATAATTCTCCATAACTTCCACAATCTCTAACAGGATCCCACCACCAAATGCATCTTTCCCTAACTTCCCCCCCCCACTTTCTATATTCTGCAGAGATCACTCCCTACATGACTCCCAGTGTGGCCTCTTGTGTATCAGTGAGACCCAATGTAGAATGTAGATTGGGAGATCACTTCACCAAGCCCCTACGCTCCATCTGCCGTAAAAAGTGAGATTTCTCAGAGACCACCCATTTTAATTCCACTTCCCATTCCCATATGTCCATCCATGGCCTCCTTTACTGTCGCGATGAAGCCACACTCAGGTTGGAGGAGCAACACCTTGTATTCTGTCTGGATAGACAGACAGACATACTTTATTGATCCCGAGGGAAACTGGGTTTCATTACAGTCGCACCAACCAAGAATAGTATAGAGATATAGCAATACAAAACCATAAATAATTAAATGATATTAATATTAATAATAATAATAATAATAATAATAATAATAATAATAATAATAATAATAAGTAAATTATGCCAAGTGGAAATAAGTCCAGGTCCAGGCTCAGGGTGTCTGACACTCCGAGGGAGGAGTTGTAAAGTTTGATGGCCACAGGCAGGAATGACTTCCTATGACACTCAGTGTTGCATCTCGGTGGAATGAGTCTCTGGCTGAATGTACTCCTGTGCCTAACCAGTACATTATGGAGTGGATGGGAGACATTGTCCAAGATGGCATGCAACTTGGACAGCATCCTCTTTTCAGACACCACCGTCAGAGTCCAGTTCCACTCCCATAACATCACTGGCCTTACGAATGAGTTTGTTGATTCTGTTGGTGTCTGCTACCCTCAGCCTGCTGCCCCAGCACACAACAGCAAACATGATAGCACTGGTCACCACAGACTCGTAGAACATCCTCTGCATCGTCCGGCAGATGTTAAAGGACCTCAGTCTCCTCAGGAAGTAGAGATGGCTCTGACCCTTCTTGTAGACAGCCTCAGTGTTCTTTGACCAGTCCAGTTTATTGTCAATTCGTATCCCCAGGTATTTGTAATCCTCCACCATGTCCACACTGACCCCTTGGATGGAAACAGGGGTCACCGGCGCCTTAGCCCTCCTCAGGTCCACCACCAGCTCCTTAGTCTTTTTCACATTAAGCTGCAGATGATTCTGCTCACACCATGTGACAAAGTTTCCCACCGTAGCCCTGTATTCAGCCTCATCTCCCTTGCTGATACATCCAACTATGGCAGAGTCTCCAACCTAATGGCATGAACATCAATTTCTCGAACTTCCAGTAATGGCCCTACCTCCTCTATTCCTATCCCCTTTTCCCTCTCCCATCTTATCTCCTTGCCTGCCTGTCACCTCCCTCTGGTGTTTCTCCTCCCTTTTCTCCCATGGCCTTCTGTACTCTCCTACTAGATTCCTTCTTCTCCAACCACGTATCTCTTTCACCAATCAACTTCCCAGGTCTTTAGGTCCTCCTTCACTCCCTCCCATCTTCTAACTCTGACTCATCTTTTTTTCCTCCAGTCGTGCTGAAGAGTCTCGGCACGAAACGTTGACTGTACTTGTTTCCCCATTGATGCTGCCTGGCCTGCTAAGTTCCTCCAGCATCTTATTTGTGTTGGTTGGATTTCCAGCATCTGCAGATTTTCTCTTGTTTTTAAACTACTGGAAGAACTCAGTGGGTCAGTTGGTATCAGTACTGGGACAGTCAATGCTTTGAATTGAGAGCCTTCATTTACATTGAATACATAGAGGGGTGAAAAGTGATATAAAGAATTGATAGGAAGAGCTGGCAAACAAAAGGTGTCCAAGGAAGGAGGGGCAAGTGACAAATGGAGGAGGGAAGAGTGGAAATAGTCTTTGGAGGCTGGGAGGTGATACATAGAGGCAACAAAAGGCTGCAGATGACAGAAACTGATAGAAAAGTGGAGCATGGGACCAAATAAGGGAGACAGGGTGGACAGATGGGAACAGTATGGGGAGGATAACCAATGAGTCAAGCAGAGGACAATGGGCAGGTGTAGTAGGTGGAGTGATGAAAATACACAGCGATAAGGAGCTGTGGGGTGGGGGTGGGTTGTATGTTGGTAGACTAGGAGAAGGCAGAAAAATTTAAAGGGGGAGCGGATTACCTAAGGCTGAAGAATTTGATGTTCATGGCAATGGGTGGTAGATTACCCAAACAGAATACAAGGTGCTTTCTGAAAGATTGTGTTTAGCCTCAGCCCAGTAACACAGGAGGCAGAGGACAAAGTCAATGTGGGAATGGACAGTGGAATTAAATGGCTTGCAACCAAAAGCTACAGATTGCTTTGTGAAGGCCTTAAGTCACTTTCCATATATTCCCACAAATCACTTATGCTGATAGCCCTCTGAGTTCTTGTATTTGGAGGCTAGTAATTCACAACCACCACATTATAAAAGAGCTTTCAAGCTACTATGATACACTTCACTGAGTTAAAAACATAATTATGCTTTGTGTAACGTTGTTCAGCCATTGACCAGCATTGCATATCCCAAATTATTTTATTATTTTAATTGTGAATGCATTAAATATTTATTCAAAATTAACTATTTTAACAAAATACAATTTTTCAGGAAGAGTCTGAATACGCATGTCATAAACACAAGAGATTCTGCAGATCATGGAAATCCAGAGCAATACACACAAAATGCTGGAGAAATTTAACAGGTCAGGCAGCATTTAGTCAATGTATCAGGTTGAGATCCTTCATCAGGACTGGAAAGGACGCCAGAATAAATAGATCAGAGGAGGGAAAGGAGAACCAGCTGGGTGATGGGAAAGGTTTGTTTTAAAATCTATTGAGATACAGCATGGAATAGGCCATTCCAGCTGCCCAGAAATCCCCCAATTTAATACGGGACAATTTAATATGACCAATTAACCTACCACTGGTACGTTTTTGGACTGTGGGAAGAAACCAGAGCACCTGGAAGAAACTCACGCAGTCATAGGAAGAACATACAAACTCCTTACAGGCAACAGCAAGATTTGAATCCTGGTCGCCTGTACTGTAAAGAATTGTGCTAACCACTACACTGCCTGAAAGGCTGGGAGAAGGAGTCTGTATGCTTCTTTGATACAGGTATTTTAGGCAAAAGTTATTAAATCTGCACTTTATTATTCACTTGATGAAATTACCTTCAAAATAATATGTTTCTAAAATTTGATTATTAAAGTAGAATTTCTTTTAAAAAATGGACTTATCTGTATTCCCTTAATAAAACTGCTTCAAACTACATAAATGAAGATTGAAAGTGACGTAGGTTTAAATTATGGAATTTGCATTTTAGCTACTTACTATATATTTACTCTTACAGACAACCATTGCATTACAAGTTGCATTCTACAAATTAGTATTGACAGTTTCCATGACATGAGGCGCATCATCTTCACATGCATCAAGAAATGGGAAATATTTAAAAAATTAAAATTTTGTGATGATTTATTTACTTCACATAAATTCCAAGAGTGTGAACTTTATTCTGTATTTCAAAGTTTTGTGTTGTGATTTGAGAGTTCTGCAAGGGCAAATTTCTCAAACAGCATGGGGCTCATTTGTATTTATATTTTGGCTCTACTTAATTGAATTTACAAACTTTTAATTAGTTAGGTGACCTGGGTTAGATTATGTGGTACACATTCCTCAGAGTGAAAATTTAGAACTGAAATTACAATGAGTTTTATTAACTACTGGCTTGTAATTAGAGCTTCTGCATCTAGAACAGAAGGCGGTTCAGCCTCCATGTCAATTATTTCTCCAGTTCCCTTATCCCCTCCGACAAACCAAATGAAAGCAGAGGGAGTGAAAAGTCTGATTCACAGTTACGAGAATTTCTCAGTTTAATTCTACTCACATGTCGAGGATCTTTAGGATCAATAGACCTTAAATTCTTCTCGAGATCAAGAATCTCATGCTGCTTTTTTTCCATCTCTTTCCACTGTCTTTCCATTTGCTGCTCCAGTTCCTCAGTCTCCTGACGCAAATTGTTAATCAGCTGAATCTTCTGTGCAAAATGCCGTTTGAGCTTTTCTTTTTCAACTACTGAGATCTGTGTTAAGCAGAAAGAATGACAGTTAACTATAGAGAGAAAAACAAAATCAATATAATTTTCAGGCTAATTCCAAATACAAATTCATATAAAACTCCATTTTGTTTTGCTATCATTTTCTCTATTATACTGATTACTCACAAACTACCACTTTTTTTTGTTTGCATTCACCCCACAATATTAAATTGTTTCTTCTTCCATTTAAATTTTCATGCTTCATTCCTAAGTAAAAGGTTGACAGGCAACTGGCCCCAAGTTTTCTGCCAAGATGTGCAGTAGAGCAGACCAAGTCTATTCAGATTCAGATTCAACTTCCTTCTTTTTGTGTAGAGAAACACTGTGCTTTCTATAAACCTATATAACTACATTTGTTTAGAGCATTTTAGCATTTTAATCTGTAACAGTACATTCATAGCAACTCCACTATGAATTATGCAACACTAGAAAAGCTATAATTGTGATTTAATAGATTACCTCAACTACGGATTTTTTTTCTCATTTGACCAGCTATGGAATAAGCTTAAACTATGCCCACTATCCCAGTTCCATTAAGTTTATGTGGGAAAAGCATGACTGATGACATCATTTTTGTCAGCTTGTAGGCCAAGACAGAGAAATCTTTGTTTAGCTATACACACCTGTTTTTGAGCTGTTAACTCTTCCAGGTTTTTTAGCTCTTTAACTGTTCTCAAGACTTGCTGTTCTGCCTTTTCTTTTTCACCTTGCAGTTGTCTCAGTGACTCTTCAGCTGTTGAAAAAAGACTATTTATGTGAAGATAATGCAACATTATTGTTTAGGTTTTAACAAACCAAAAAGTCCGATTACATTGGAATATTTAGTTTGTACAATGATTACCTGGGTTGGTTTTTTTTTTAAAAAGCAGATATTTTGATTAGATAGTGAACTCTGAAAATCATCACTGGGCAATATTACAGAGCCTGATTCATACCACGGACAAAAAAACCCATCCCAAAACATCAATGGATAGCAATCCATCATAGAAATTATTGCTGACTTATCGTTCTTTGACTAGCTATTCCAAAGTGAATTTTAAGTGTTCTCACCTGTGGTCAAAACCAGTCACTGTGACCTGAAGAAATTTTCCTGGTTTGAAAACTTAATTTTCATATTTCGAAAGATCTTTGAACATTAATTAAAAAATTTAAGAGCACTATTCAGTGCCTTTACCTTTCTGGATTTTCTTTTCCTTGTCTTCAAGCTGGACATCCATTGCCTGATTAAGGTTTGTTCTCATTTTATTTTTTTCCTCATCATCCACATCAAACTGAATTTTTCCAACTTCTCCATGCTGCACTGGATTAATGGTATGTTCTTGAATATATTGGTTTCTCTTGTACCTGGCTTTCCCAATGTAAGGACTCTCATTTGGAATTTCTTGGAAATTGAAGTTCTGTAAAATGGTTCAAGATACATTTATACAAAACTATTAGGTTTAAGATTGTGATGTACGAAACTACAAAAACTATGGTTTACATTTGCTTTATTGGGGTCTAAACAGGTTGTTAGTTCAACGATTTATGCAACAGCCTCTGCATTCTCTCTTTTTTACTGATCAGAATATTTCATCTTTGATTGGTTGATTAACATCCCAAAAAAAGGTAATGTATTACTTCAGTTGGAGTATGATGAAGTGGTTCAAACTTGGCATCAATCTTGTAAAATGCCAATTCTTGCTCCAGCTGATATTGCTTATGACAAGCCCGTGTTAGTTCCACTGTCTTCTGCTTCAGCTGTAACGGGAAAAAAAAACCAAAATTAGCAAACATTCACATCTAGGAAAAGTAATTATACTTTTAAAAAAATCATCACTTCTCTGAATGCCTTCTCTTTTCTCCTTTTAATTTCCTGAAGTTAAATATTTGATTCCTCAGAAGGCATAAGAGTAGATGATCAACTGATAACATAGGTAGTAAAACAATAACAAAGATAATGACTATAAAGTCTCTTTCAGTTATGTTGGTTGTGGGATAAATATTGCTCAAGCAGAGAATTCTTTTGGTCATTGATTAAAGTGATTGTTCACATTAATCTGAAAAAAATAGACAAAAGTTTGGTTTAAGTTTTCATTTTAAAGATGGAACTACCAATAGGATGCTATCGCCGGATTCTGACACTGAAAGATCAGTCCAGATCATGCTTAAGCTCTGGTCTCAGGTTACAATCTCTAACTATGCAATTTATGGAACTAAGTAAATCTGCTGAATGGAATAGTCTACTCAAAATCTCCATTTCATTTGTTAGTATTAGTGCAAATTTGATTCTCTCTCTTTATTGACCCGCCTACTCAATAGTGAACAGCAAAAAAAAGTTTAGAGTAAATCTTGGCCTATTGCACCTGCCATTGTACATATGATTTGCATTGCACTAAGCCCTCTTTATCCATGAGGGATAGGGACACAGATTTCCTGTGTGAAATAAATAAAAGATAAAACTCACATTTACCACCACGACCTCTCCTTTAGTCCCAATAAATACTCTAAAGATAAATCATGCTCTGAAGGCATTCATGTACTAATAAACACATTAAATTGTTTAAATATCCAAAAGTAAATGATATTGGTTAGCAAACTACTTTCACTGAATTCACCGATATAGACAGCAGTGATCAGATTTGAAACTTCAAGGTGTAGCTGTGTAAGTGAAGGCCACTCTTTATTAGAATTGCGCAATGTATAGAGCCACATGATACAAGTAGTCTGGAAACTAATTCACTGCACTTGTGCAGACAATGACTGGTTCTTCAAAGATATGCATATATATTGAAATATTTATTGGAAAAAGTTCAAGGTGAGGCCTGAAGCTGACCTCATGAGTATACAAATTTAGGATAGGGAGTCAGCAGAAAAGGAGGATGATGGCACCTAACAGCAACTCCTTTGCGTGCATCTTCAGAAACAGTTCTATTTCTTTCCTTGATATCTCTTTTCCCTTTTTCAAGGTTCTTTTGAAGACCCTGACCTGGAATTACACACCGACTTCAGTTCTCTGTGGAAATGGGACCCGTTCTCAGGGCCTCACGATCAGTTGCTTCTCAATATGCCAAGGATGCAGCTTGGAGGTCTAACGCGCCTTCAGGGTGCTGGATTTTCATGGCTCTGGAGGCAGGCAGATTCAAGGCTGGTGCCATTGCCTGATGTGTCATGATTGATGGAAGATCATAAGCAGCGAGCTGGCTGCTGTCTGTGTGCCCAGAGAGCCGAGTTCTTTGGTCACACAGCTCGGAAAAAGCGACACAACAGACTTCTAACACCATAAATCAGCGAGTTGCTTTACGTCTCTCAACTCTCTGTGAAATGGGGACACCTCTTTTTCCTTTATTAGGGAGGGAGAGTGAGAACCTGTGGTATGTCAAGTTACTGGGTGAACAAGCAGTCTTTGGGGTACTGTGAGTCTGTGTCTTTATTGATGCTTTGCTGCACACTTAAGTGCTCGGTGGAGGGTGTCATTGCTTTTTTGCTCATGGGTGGCGGGGGAGGTTGTTGCTTTGCTGCTGCTTATGCGTGGGAAGATGGCATTGGGGGGGCTTTGGGATTCTAACATTTAACTGTCATTCATTCTTTAGGGGCACTTTTTCTCATGGAGGTTTGTGAAGAAAACAAATTTCAGAATGTATATTGTAAACATTTTTCTCACATTAAATGTACCTATTGAAACCTACTGGATCGTCTTTATTCAAGTAAAGAACAGCATGCTGGCTTTTGAACATCCTATAACTTGCATGAAATTATTAACAATTTGCAGCTATCATAGTTATCCCTTAGAAGAAAACATTTTTATTTAAACATTTCAGTTTCTTAGGGGAAACAAAATACTGTCACTGATTATTGTAGCTATGAAGACAAGTAAAAAGACTATCACCCAAGATGAGCAAAATCTAATGCATTAAAGTTCTTTTGAAAGACAAAGTGATATTTAAAGTTGTTTATAAACTGCTCCTAGTGTTTGTAAAAATGCTGCTTTTCATGCGGCACTCACTAATCAACAAATCCCCTATATTATATGTGCATTTACCATTTAGATAGTGAAGAGCTCCACTGACATTATCTCAAGTTTCTCCATCAGCAAAGTACAAACAGCCAGAGAAACTTATTGGCCAGGCAGTATTTGCATTCTCCCTTGTCTTCACAAGTTTTGTTACATGTGCAAACATGCATGTACACACATACATACACACACACGCACACACCACAGCAAAATTTAACAAAACAAAGATCACACCTGGGAGACTTTTGAAGGCATTGTCATTTTTAAAAATACTTCACTGAAGAAACACAAATCTTATATAGTTCAGTACTGAATTCTACTTTTATTTTAGAGGAAAATTAGTTTTATTTGTCACATGTATGTTGAAACATACAGGGAAATATGGAATTTGCATCACCAATCTACACACACAGGATGTCCTAGAGGCAGCCCACAAGTGTTGCTGTGCTTCCGGTGCCAACATCGCATACTCACAACTTACTAACCCTAACCTGTATGTCTTTGGAATGTGGGAGGAAACCCACATGGCTGTAAAGTGTTACACTAACTGCAATACTACCATGCCACCCGACTACTAGTCATAAAGACAGAAATTAACAGTATAGAAACAGACGCTTTGGTCCATTAAGACTGAACCAACCATTAGGCACCCCTTTATACATTAATCCTAACCAAATACATTTTATTCTCTTCCCATTTCATTAATTTCCCCCATTCCCCCAAGATTCTTCCACTAACTTGCACACTAGGGACAAATTAGAAAGGCTAATTAACCTACCAATGCACAAATGATATGGGAGGAAACCAGAGCACCTGGGACAGCCCAGATGGTCACAGGGAGACTATGTAAATTTTAAGTAGATAGCACTAGAACTCAGAATTGAAACTCAGCTGGTGAAGCTGACCTCCAAAGTCAACTCAGCCATCACCTGTATACTTAAAAAATCTATTTACTTGCTAGTTTTTAAAATATAAATTCCACCAGTTTTAGTCTTACTTCTGATTTTCCACAACTGGACCCTATTCAATGGTCAACAGTTCTTTCTGCCAAATCAGCAAGGTACATTGGTTGAAAGATGTATTGTTTTAATAAATGAATACATATTCAATGCAGCTAAACTCTAGTTCGTGCAAGTTAACTACCAGATCTGACTGAAGAGCATGAATGCAAAGCCTTCAAGTAACTCCAATTTTTCCAAAAGCATTTAGATCACTCCTTACTAGGTGATTAACAATTTCCACATTTTGCTCCAGGCCCTTTGTGCATATCCGGCATACATGCAGAGGGGCTGCCAGGACAGTAATGATTAACAGTGATCGACAGCTGATTAAAGACTAACAGTGCACGAGACACTATTTACCAAACTTTATTTCCTCACCATTGGCCCACTATTTGCAGAGGTTAATCACAGAAGAGAAGGCTAATGAGAAAATTGATGGCTGCTTTCATAATACTCAAGACCAGCCTCACCTGATCAACATTCACAGTACAAAGTACAAAACCTCAATCAAGTAGGTCCTACTTCAAGACTTATGTTCCCAACACCATGATTTGCTAATTTTCCTCTGCTGACAATGTAATTTGGGTTCCCAAACTGCACTTCTAATCACAACATAAATGATCGAGCGATACCTCCATTTGCAAAAGCCTCCGTTGCTACCCTTGGTGATTTAACTTTTAACAAATCTAAGCAACACCAATCCATCCTATTTCCCTCCCTCCTGCCACCCATACCACATCCTTTCAACATTTGTAACCTACATATTTTCCTCTGTTACTTTCTAATGCTACAGACCTTGTGTGCAATAGAATATTGCTGCTAATGGATGAAGATAAAACCATCCAGCAGTTTAACACTCAATTTTCAACATTAAAGAATTTTTAAGTCATAATTTATTTTCCTGTAACATCATTTATATGTTCCAAATACATATTAACTAACATATTACTATAGTTTGGATTAATTAGCTCATAAATCCCTTGTGTGATCTCTGTTGCATGCAACATAAATGCTACATGCTTCAGATACCTGAAGGCAAGTGTGCAGCAATGCTTCAATAGAGAGCCACAGGAAACGCTGAAGAAAAGCAACAGGTTAAGAGACGAGTAAAATGAAACATTTAACACAAGTTTTTAGAATGACACTAACAGATACCACGGTTTTAGGAAAACCTTCAATTAAAACACACAGCTTAAAAATGAGATAAAATAACCTTGCAGCTGTCTTTATACATGATCACTGCAACAAGACTTTTAAGCTCAGTACTCATTTGTTTAAACAAGATACCATTCAGTTCATTGTGCAAATAGGTCAGCTGATAATGAAAACAAAAGAGCTTTAAATTGTTTTAAAAAAAAGCTAACTTCATTAAGAAACAAAGGCTGCAGTATCCATTGGGGAAGATTTTGCAAATAGCTGAAGAGAGAAAAACAAGCAGTTATCAATAAACTGTAATAATCTTTAAGGTGTAAAAACATAAGAAACACATTTCCTTCAAAAAATGAATGCAATTTTGTTTTATTCCTCATTAGTGTCTATACTATGGAGTACCTCAAAGCCACATTGAACTGATTACAAGACATTAAATAGCAGCATATTCATGCAAAAACATTCATCTGAGACAAAAGGCTCAGGCGTATACGAGACGTATTATCTGGAACTCTCAACTGCATTTCAAGCTTAGGTTTTAATTTTAACGGACTATCATTTAATTCTGAAGATTTCCCATTTTACTTTATATAGAACATAGAACACTATTACACAATTCAGCCCATTGGCCCAGGATGCTGTGCTGACCCTTGTTCTTCCTATCTTAATTAAATTCAACTTTTAACTTAATTATGCAATCAAGGTTACCATTAAGAGCAGGCTTGTTGGGGAGAAACATTTCCTGATTGGATACTCACCTAATATCAGCAGTTTACCTATATGCCCAGTAACAAAACTAATCTGTTCATCTTTATCATACTGTTAATTTGGGTAACATGTTTCGTGGTGTCAGTAAGACATTGTTAAAATCTGAAATACTGAGAGCCTGCTTTTCAGATTTACATCTTTAATAAATGTAATCTTACATCTAAGGAAGCTAAACATAGAAACATAGAAAACCTACAGCACAACAAAGGCACTTCGGCCCACAAAGTTGTGCCGAACATGTCCCTACCTTAGAAATTACAAAGCTTACCTATAGCCCTCCATTTTACTAAACTCCATGTACCTATCTATAAGTCTCTTAAAAGACCCCATCATATCCGCCTCCACCACAGTTGCTGGCAGCCCATTTCATGCACTCACCACTCTCTGAGAAAAAAAACATACCCCTGACATCCCCTTTGTACCTACTCCCCAGCACCTTAAACCTGTGTCTTCTTGTGGCAACCATTTCAGCCCTGGGAAAAAGCCTCTGACTATCCACACAATCAATGCCTCTCATCATCTTATACACCTCTATCAGGGGTCATCTCTCAGCCTCTGTCGCTCCAAGGAGAAAAGGCCGTGTTCACTCAACCTATTCTCATAAGGTATGCTCCCTAATCCAGGCAACATCCTTGTAAATCTCCTCTGCACCCTTTCTATGGCATCCACATCCTTCCTATAGTGAGGCAATCAGAACTGAGCACAGTACTCCAAGTGGGATCTGACCAGGGTCCTATATAGCTGCAACGTTACCTCTCAGCTCTTAAACTCAATCCCACGATTGATGAAGGCCAATACACCATATGCCTTTTTAACCACAGAGTCAACCTGCGCAGCTGCTTTGAGCGTCCCAAGATCCCTCTGATCCTCCGTACTGCTAAGAGTCTTACCATTAATACTATATTCTGCCATCATACTTGACCTACCAAAATGAACCACTTCACACTTATCTGGGTTAACTCCATCTGCCACTTCTCAGCCCAGTTTTGCATCCTATCAAGGTCCCGCTGTAACCTCTGACAGCCCTCCACATTTTCCACAACACCTCCAACCTTCATGTCATCAGCAAACTTACTAACCCATCCCTCCACTTCCTCATCCAGGTTATTTATAAAAATCACAAAGAGTAAGGGTCTCGGAACAGATCCCTGAGGCACTCCACTGGTCACCGACCTCCATGCAAAATATGACCCATCTACAACCACTCTTTGCCTTTTGTGGGCAAGCCAGTTCTCAATCCACAAAGCAATGTCCCCTTGGATCCCATGCCTCCTTACTCTCTCAATAAGCCTTCGATGGGGTACCTTATCAAATGCCTTGCTGAAATCCATATACACTACTTCTACTGCTCTTCCTTCATCAATGTGTTTAGTCACATCCTCAAAAAATTCAATCAGGCTCGTAGGGCACAACCTGCCTTTGACAAAGCCATGCTGACTATTCCTAATCATATTATGCCTCTCCAAATGTTCATAAATCCTGCCTCTCAGGATCTTCTCCATCAACTTACCAACCAGCTGGTCAGGAATTCTCATCCATGAAAGTTGCTTTGCCATTAGTGTAAGGACACTGACCCTGCAACATCTGGACAGTATAGATGTATACATCAGGATGCTCTTTATTAATTACAGCTCAGCATTCAATACTAACATCCCCTCAAAACTAATCAATAAGCTTAAGACCTAAACCTCAGTACCACCTTGTGTAATTGGATCCTCGATTTCTTCACTTGCAGACCCCAGTCATTTCGGATTGGCAACAACATCCCCACAATCTCCATCAACACAGGTGCACCACAGGCTGTGTGTTTAGCCCTCTGCTCTACCTACTTTTCATTTATGAAAAGTAGTTTACCCTTGAATGGAAAATCCTACAAAAAGTAGCGAATACAGCAAAGCTCCAATGCCATATTTGGTCGAATCAAAGGAGTGTAAGAGATCAGCAAATAGAAGGGAGATCGAAAATCTGGCCGAGTAGTACCACAACAACCTCTTACTCAATGTCAGCAAGACCAAGGAGCTGATTATTGACTTCATTAGGAGGAGACCAAGAGCCAGTCCTCATTGGGGTATCAGAGGTGGACAGGGTCAGCAACTTTAATTTCCTCAGTGTTATCATTTCAGAGGACTTATTCTGGGCCCAGTACCCAGTATGATTATGAAGAAAGCATGATAGTGCTTCTACTTCCTTAGAAATTTGCAAAGATTCAGCATGATATCTAAAACTCTGACAAACTTCTATATCTGTCTGGTGGAGGGTATACTGACTAGCTTGCCCTTGAATGGAAAATCCTACAAAAAGTAGTGAATACAGCCCAGACCAGCATGGGTAAAGCTCTCACCACCTCTGAGCACATCCACACGGAGCGTTGTTGCTGGAAAGCAGCATCTATCGTCAGGGACCCTTGCCACCCAGGTAATGCTTTCTTCTCACTGCTACCAGGAAGAGGTGGTACAGGAGTCTCAGGACCCACACCAGCAAGTTCAGAACAGTTATTGCCCTTCAAACATCAGGTTCTTGAACCAGAGGAGATAGTTTCACTCATCTTCACTTGCCCATCATTGAACTGTTCCCACAACCTAAAGTCTCACTTTCAAGGACTCTTCAACTCATGTTCTTGATATTTATTGTTTATGTATTTATTATTATTATTTTTTCTATCGTATTTGCACAGTTTGTTGTATTTTGCCCACTGGCTGTCGCCCTGTTGAGTGCGGTCTTTCATTGATTCTATTATGATTACTGGATTTATTGAGTATGCCTACAAGAAAACAAATCTCATTATTGTATATGGTGACATATGTATTTTGATAATAAATTTACTTCAAACTTTGATTCTTTTGTATTTTTCCACATTAATAGTTGACTACTGCAAGGATTGGTGCCCAACTGTTCACATTTTAGATCGTAGCTTTGGATGATGGGATCAAGTTATGTTTCCAAGTTTGTTTAAAACACAAAACTAAGAGGCAGTATGACCAGCAAGAAGGATGCAGAGGGGCTTCACAGGAATATGGACTGGCTAAATGAATGAGGAAGAGCATGGTAAATACAATGTGAGAAAATACAAACTCTTCCATTTTGGTAGAGAAAATAGAAAAGCAACACAATTGAGAAAGTGTCATGAAAACCAAAAGACAAAGATACATTTATATTCATTGGGATTTGTACGTGAACCACTGAAAGTTGGTGGGCAGGTTCAGAAGGCAGTAAGGAGAGATGGTATGCTGGCCTTTACTGTAAAAGGATTTGAACACAATAATATGGAGACCTGGTGAGACTACATCTAGAACATTGCTCAAAGGTCTGGCCTCCATACTTGCAATAGTTCAGCAAATATTAACCACAATGATTCCCAGAGTGGAGGTTTGTCTAATTGAGATTATGAAGACCAGGTCTGTACTCTCATGAGTTTATAAGAATGAGAAGTGATCACCTTGAAGTGTGCAATATACTTAAGAGACTTGGCAGGGTTAACGTGGAGCTGATATTTTCCCCGGCTGGGGTGTCTAGAACAAGGACATCACAGTCCCTTCATAAGAGATTGCCATACAGAAAAGAGGTGAGAAGAAAGAGTATTGAATATCTGTAGTACATTACACAGAGCACTGTGTAGTCTCAGTCATTGAGTATATTCAAAATGAAGAGCAAAAGGCATTTAACTATTTAGGAAATCAAGGGATATGGGGTCAATGCACTTAACTGGAACCAAGGTAAAAGATCAGTCAAAAACACAAGAGTGGCAATCAGCCGCTGCTTTCTTATTTTAGTTTCCAGCAAAGTCATCTCAATAGTTTAGGAGTCCTGAACTTTGTGCTTGTAATTAACTCTAATCTATGTACATTCAGCAGTGGTGCCATAAGTGTAAGCTTACAGCTACTGTTGTTTCTCCACTGTTAACACAGAAGCTTAAATTTGTTAGGGTCACATATTGGTGTGAGACCAGTATAAATTGGTTGCATAAACACTTCTTTATAAATCAGAGTGCAGCCAATTTACACAGGTTCTTACACTATACTTTTCTAAAACTTTGCAGGATATTTGTGGCCTATGCATTTGAATTTTGTATTGCCCACCTGAAACATTTTGTAAATTGCATAAAAATCGAGGAATGTCATCATCAGTAATTACTTAGTCTATTTTGCTTCCATTAGTTCTACTACAATGTCTTTTTTATTACAGTATATTTCCTTTTCAATTACTACCAGTTTAAGTTTTATTCTTAACACAAACATACCAGCTCATTCTTGGTCTCCACCTCTCTCTCCAGTTTTTTGCAGCTGTTCTTCTGTTGTTGATGTTCCAATTCAAGTGTCCTATTCTGTTGTTCTTGGCTTCTGATGTCATCCATTGCCTTGGAGTGTTTCTGTTCTAACAACTCAATCTCTTTCATCTTCTTTGCAAGTTCCTTCTCAAGGTTCTCTAGTTCTTCTGCAACGACGCAACAAAAATAAAAGAGTTATTACATACCACCAAATGCATTTTCTCTGGCTCACTGATAGCTAATCCTGATATAGGATGGCTGTATTGACATTTTCTTTCCTTTTTCAATCTTTTTATTGCTCTTAAAAAAAAGTGTGTATACAAACAGGAGGAGAATATCTCTGGTATATATATCAATAGCAGTACATACAGAAGGTAAAATGAACAATATCAGAATCACACATATTGTTGATCTACAAAGTATGAATTTGATACAGAATGTATAATTCTCAATTTATGAAGGAAGGAAGGACTATTAGAAATTTTTATATAAAAGAAAAAAAACACTATTCTAAAGTTCTAAAGAGAAAAAAAGAACTGGGCAGTCCATCCTGAGAGGAAAACCAAGAGAAGATCAAATCCAAGGTTCTGAAAAAATAGCTGGAAGAGTATCAGTACAAAAATCAGATCATATGAAAATATTGAATAAAAGGTTGCCAGATTTCTTCAAATTTAAAGGATGTATCCAATGTCCGACTTCTTATTTTCTCTAGACTTAAACAGGACATGATAGAGGAAAGCCAATAAAAGGTGGTAGGAGGGTTAGGGTCTTTCCAATTAAGTAAAATGGGTTTCCTAGCCAATAAGGTTAGCCAAAAGGCTATCATCCGCTGAGCGGAAGCAGGAATATATCCTGCTTCCGATGGAATAATCCCAAAAATAGCTGTAAATAAGTTTGGTTGTAAATCCAGATCCACCACTTTAGATAAGGTTTTACAAACATCTTTTCAAAAATTCTCCAACTGTATTGACATTTTTGGAGGGTAATTTTATATGCTGCTCAAAGTGCAAAACCATCATACCATGCTGAATTGGGAAGGAATGGTGCCGATGAGATTGACAGTCTGTACATCTATTGTTATCTTCACTTCTCTCTTCTCAACTTGCTCATTCCTATCACTTTCTTGGTTATTCATATTCCTTGTTTTTATTGTGATTACCTCAAAATGTAATAAAGCTTAAAAATCCTACTGAAACAATTACAATAATAAAAAGATTAATGTCTACGTGCACTACCAATTTAGTTCCCTGATGACTTTGTGATAATTTCCATTTTAAGCAATTCAAAAACAAGTCATAAGGAATTCATACAAGTCATTTAACTCCTAAAAGGTTGAAAGTTGAAATAAAAACTCAAGAATACATTGAGTCAACCAGTATCACATCTTTGTAACTCTAATATAAAAGATTGAAATTTCTCCTCAGAACCATGAATTAAACGTGACATTTTTAAAAAATACATATTTTACTCTACTTCTAAAATTTGATTTCAAAGAATGTATAATTTGAGCAAAGAGGGAAAAATTACTGAGCAAGTTTTCATGGATTCATTGTCTATTCAGAAATCTGACGGTGGAGTGGAAGAAACTGTTTCTGAAATATTGAGTGCATGCCTTCAGGCTCCTGTATCACCACTTTGATGGCAGCAATAAGGAGGAGGATGTCCTGGGTAATGGGGATCCTTAACAATGGATGCCAATTTTGAGGCATCGCCTTTTAAAGATTTCCTTGATGCTGGGGAAGTTGGTGTCCATGATGGAGCTGACTGAGTTTACAATTTTCTTCAGCTTTTTCCAAACCTGTGCAATGGCCCCTCCTCACTTAGCGTTGATGCAACTGATTAGAAGCGCTCCATGGTAGATGGATAAGTTTCTGCCATCATTTACTTTAACCAGATTTAAATTCTTAATTATGGAACAGAACAGTGTATTGGTTACATAGGGGCTTCCCTGATTATGGATGACTTAACACAAATTTTAACACATTTTAAAGCATTTTTCAAACTCGTACTGATAATAAAAAGTTTTGTGGAATTTATTAATGACTGGATACAGTAATATATTCCATTAGTTTAATTATGAGCAGAGTTGGGGTGAATATCAAATAAAATGAAACAGTTATAGCAGGTGTACATGGAGTGATACAATCAGGGTAGCTTCAGAAAATGGACATTTCTGACATGGAGAATTTGGCTTACAGTAGTTCTCAAGAGTGGGGACTCACCGCATAGCTAAAATAATACACAACACCTAGAGTTCCATTCCCACAAGAACTTGTTGAAATAAATTTGTAATTTTAAGAACAGCTAATATCAGGAATGGTCACCATGAAAAACATTGGATTACTATAAACTCTATTATCTTCAAGGACATTTGCCATCTTACAAATCAAGACCACCAATGTACCGTAGATTCCGGATTTTAAGCCGCTACTTTTTTCCCACATTTTGAACAGCTTTGAACTTTGCGGCCAATAATCCGAAGCGGCTAATGCATGATTTTTTTCATGCCGCCTCGTAAACATTTTGCCTCGTAACAGTAGACCAATAAAATTGATGAGTAGTTCACAGAGGTCCAATGAAATTGTACGATAAATCAAGCGCACTTTCACAATTAAATTATTGTAAATCAGTCATTTGTACTCACCCTCATCAACATGGAAAACACTCGAAGCATTGTGCTGCCTACTTAGTTTAAACTATATTTGTTTTCTGTACTACATCGCGGGATGCTATGACGTCACACCCGGTTTCGCGGTGTCTTGTGGGAAAATGCCGGTTTGCGATGAAACGGGACGGAGGGAGGGAGCGCATTACGCGAGCGGCTTTGGATCTGAGCGAACTCTGCTTTTAAGTTAAAGGTATCAATAACTTTTCCTGGTAGGCTGCAATATATATATTTTTTTACCAGTCGTTAGGAGATATTGGAATGTTGTTCAGTAAAGAAGTATACGCAACGTATATTTAAAAGTAGCCGCGTACGGGCACGGTTCGAAAAAAAGCATTTGCAATATGTATTTGTTTTTGTTACCATATGGATTTAATTAAAAGTTAAAAAAATCCTCACGTGTAATATCTTTCTGTGTAAATATCTCATATTACAACGTGGGACACCTGCGGCCGAAAATCCGGTGCGGCCTAAAATCCGGTGCGGCCTAAAATCCGATGCGGCCTTTACAATTAAAAAAATGATTTTATTTCTAAAATTAGAGCCAGCGGCTTTTAATCAGGTGCGCTCTGTAGTCCGGAATCTACGGTAGTTGCTTCCTAATGCCTTTTCAGTTCTGGGATAAATTAGGGATGGACAATAGCATATTAGCATTTTTAGTGGCATTCCTACTCCACAAACAATTTAAAACTTGAACAGAATCTCCATCAGCATTAAATAATACCTCCTTGCTTCTTTTACCTAAGTGAAATCGTTCATGAGCCTCTTGCCTTTCCTGAAGAGTTACTGGCCATCCATCCAAGCTATTCAAAGAGCGTAAATGATAAATGACGTACAGTCGATAATGTGGAAGACTGGCTAAAGGATTATCTGCTAGGTTTAGTGAAGTCAACTCTCTCAAAGGCTTCAGTTTAGATACATCTTGAAGCTAAGACAAAACAGAAAACTTATTAGATTGTCCACAGGAATGACATAAAATTCAGAACCTATAATTAATAAATTATATTTTGTCTAAACAGAAATATGTTTGCACCAAAAGAATTTATAATAGATAGAGATTAATATAATTTTAGCATATAGTGAAATGAATGAGTATCCAAATGGAGAAAGAAATTTCACCCATTCCCTTGCCCTTTTCAATAAGGCCTTTAAATGGAATTCAAATTACAGTGGTCTGACAGAAAAAGATCTCTTGATGAATTATGTCACCACAAGATTATGTTCTTGGTGTACATGATACACAAAATGTATCTTTTAGTTTATTTTTCTTTTCACAGATACAAATTGTCACAATCAATTTTCTTTCACTATTTTGACGTACATAACTGAAATTAACATACCGAAGTAATATTGTTCTGTTTGAGGTTGAGAACACGCAAGGATCGCAACTTCTTTCCAACCCATGAAGGAATTTGTTCAATATAATTTCCAGCTAGCACCAGATTTTGAAGGTTCACCATGTGCTCCAGCCCTTCAATTTTACTAAATGCAGGGAAAAGTAGGCCCACTTTAACTCAGAAAGAGTCAAAAAATGCATCATCTGTTCTGGCATGTAAAGACTTTCAGTATTATTCACATAATAATTTGAATAATAGTTTTATTGATAAGAACAATTCTTTTAATTTACTCATCATATAGTAAACAATTATTACTGTTAATAATTTACAACTGATTCATTCAATCACAGGTTTAATTTTGTTTCTCTATTCACTTTAACACTGGATACATACGTGTACTCTTCTTGAGTTACTCACCAAATTCGGTTGTATGAAAGGCTAAGTTCCCGCAGCTTTAATTGTTTTTCCAGTTTTTCTATTTTCTCAATCACATTGTTGCTCAAATTCAGGGCAAGTAGATGGTCACATTTTTCAAGGTTTTCTATAAACTAAATATAAAATATTAATATGACTTAAGACACAAGAGGTACTGCGGAGCAATACACACAATGTGCTGGATGAGTTCAGCAGGTCAGGCAGCATCTCTGGATGGGAATAAACAGTCAACATTTTGGGCCAAGACCCTTCATGAGGACTCATTCATGAATATGACTTGTTTAGCTAACAGTCCCAGGAATTAGCAAACTAGATATTGGCATTTTCACTTCAGTGAAGACATTGATGAAACTTTACACAAATAAATTCTTCAGAATATGTAAATCTTCTAGTGAGTTATGATAAGTTTGAGCTCTGTTTGACATGAACATTTAAATTCAGCAGAAAATCTTGAAACAACATTTATATATTCTTTTATGCAGCAAGATAGAATTGTCTGAAAAATTTAATACCTACCTGATATTGCATGTTATTAGCATTTATTAGTCAATGTGTACCATTTAATGAGACTAGGCACAATTAACCTCAGCTTTTCCCCCTCAATTTCTTGAAGCTTCAGTTTTCAAGGTCACTTGTGTCATAGGTTAGAAAGTAAATGTCCAATTACAAACCTTAAATGAAGTAGAATTGTATCTGAAGTAAAAGACACAGTTCACATTTTTCTTTTCTATCACTGAACAAGGATAGGTTAAAATTAAATGATTAAACACACAGGGAATGCTAATAGTGACATAGTATTCTAGAGAAAATGGTAATTTCTGACTTACAGGCCCTTGAGTTGTGGAAACTGAATTATATGGAGCAATTGGAAATTGTGGATAAAGAACTGAATAATTTATACTAATTTCTAACATCACAGATTACTAACCTAAATAGACCAATAATAAATAGCTCACATATTTTCAAGTTCTTTTCTATTTCATAGGCATTGTTAAGAAAGAACAAAACTTTATTCTCTAATGTGTTTCTGCAAACTGGAAAATATTTTTTTAGAATCATGGATTTAAATAGCACAGAAAGTCTATGCCTTCAAAGTCCATCTACACCAATCCAATTTTCCTGAAGAACATTATCTTTCAATGCCTTTCTATTTTGTTGTTAAACCCTACCACTGGAACATAGTCTAGATAAGTGTGCCAGAGACTCTTATGGAGTCTCTGTATGGAACATTAATATGCAAAGCAAATCCAAACAAAATTAGACAGAACTGGGCAATGTGTAAAATGTTGGTGCCCGAAGGTTATAAAGTACTGGCTACATTATATAAACTTCTGAGCTGTGCTAATATCGTGAACATATAGATCTTCAAATAAAATATAATTTATATTTTTCAGCAACCTAGTTCAGATTACATTTGAATAATTATATCAATGTACTTAATCTTATGTATTACCTTAAACTTCTTCCCTCCTGCTTTTGACAAGCAAAGATTGAGGGATTGTATGGAACCCAACTGTTCTTGTTTTGATAGTTTTTTGATCAGGTCTTCAGTGATGTATCGGATTCCAGGGCTCTGTCTAACTGTATCTGAAAATAAAAGAAATCCAAAATCTTCATCAATACTATTTTTTGCCCACAAACAAGCTGTCCAAAAATTAAATAAGTATGTGGTCATGTTCCTGAAATGTTGAGTGTGCATCTTCAGACCCCTGTACCTCCTCTCCACTGATAGCAATGAGAAGAGGGCATGTCCTGGATGGTGAGGATCTTCAGTGAGGAATGCTGCCTTTTTGAGACACTGTATCTTTAAGATACCCTTGATGGCGAGGAGAATTGTGCCTGCGATGGAGCCGGCTGAGCCTACAATCCTCTGTAGCCTTTTTCAATCCTGCGTATTGGTGCCTCCATACCAGGCTGTGGTGCGATCTGTCAGGATGCTCTGTGTTGTCCAGTGCGTTGAAAAAGTATTCACACCCCACAATTATTTTCACTCTTTACTGTCTCATTTTCTAAATTTAAATACAACTGAAGTAGTATTTTTGAGCTGATCTACAAAACATTGTGCATGATGTCAAATCAAAAGAAAAATTCCAAAACCTGTTAACAAATTCATAAAAATTAAAAATCTTAAATTGTGAGGCTGAAAAAGTAATCATCCCTTTTGTAATTATTATGCTATCTTGCCTCAGTTAGAATACTGTATATTACCTTAGCAATTCACCGAATTGGTTGATGTAGAATAGACAATAGACAATAGGTGCAGAAGTAGACCATTCGGCCCTTCAAGCCTGCACTGCCATTTTGAGATCATGGCTGATCATCTACTATCAATACTCGGTTCCTGCCTTGTCCCCATATCCCTTGATTCCCCTATCCATAAGATACCTATCTAGCTCCTTCTTGAAAGCATCCAGAGAATTGGCCTCCACTACCTTCCGAGGCAGTGCATTCCAGACCCCCACAACTCTCTGGGAGAAGTTTTGCCTTAACTCTGTCCTAAATGACCTACCCCTTATTCTCAAACGATGCCCTCTGGTACTGGACTCTCCCAGCATCTGGAACATATTTCCTGCCTCTATCTTGTCCAATCCCTTAATAATCTTATATGTTGCAATCAGATCCCCTCTCAATCTCCTTAATTCCAGCGTGTACAAGCCCAGTCTCTCTAACCTCTCTGTGTAAGACAGTCCGGAATTAACCAGGAATTAACCTCGTGAATCTACGTTGCACTTCCTCTACAGCCAGGATGTCCTTCCTTAACCCTGGAGACCAAAACTGTACACAATACTCCAGGTGTGGTCTCACCAGGGCCCTGTACAAATGCAAGAGGATTTCCTTGCTCTTGTACTCAATTCCCTTTGTAATAAAGGCCAACATTCCATTAGCCTTCCTCACTGCCTGCTGCACTTGCTCATTCACCTGCAGTGACTGATGAACAAGGACTCCTAGATTTCTTTGTATTTCTCCCTTACCTAACTTTACACCATTCAGATAATAATCTGCCTTCCTGTTTTTACTCCCAAAGTGGATAACCTCACACTTATTCACATTAAACATCATCTGCCAAGTATCTGCCCACTCACCCAGCCTATCCAAGTCACCCTGAATTCTCCTAATATCCTCATCACATGTCACACTGCCACCCAGCTTAATATCATCAGCAAACTTGCTGATGTTATTCTCAATGCCTTCATCTAAATCGTTGACGTAAATCGTAAATATTGGAGGATCACCTGTTTTCAATGAATTCGTAAGAATATATACACCATTCTCTTGTAAGGTCCAACGATATGGTAGACTTTCAACAGACCAAACCAAAATGAAGACAAAAGACCACACAAGACAAGTTAGGGATAACAGAGAAGCACAAATCTGGGTTAAGGGTACAAGACCATCTCAAAGACACTGAAAGACTTCCAGTTTAAGATGGCACTACTGAATGTGGGTGACAACTTACTGGTAGTTCTCAAAGCAAGATATTCAACTAAATACTCTATTAATAACACTTTTTATATGGAAAATTTTGGTAAATGACCACTGCAAACAATGAAGAAGAGAAGGCGAGGCCGATCTGAGGGTTGAGGCGTGCAGGTACGAGACAGAGCTGGAAGGAGGTTAAGGTGTGTTCCAAGAAAAGATGGAGTCAGAATCGAAGACATCGTTGGAGTGTGCAGAGTGAAGAAAAGCTGAAGCATAGCAGTTTCGGAGCCCATCCACCTAAACTAGGAGCGAGGTTCAATCCACCTAAACGCTGCATCAATTTGGAAAGGTCAAGTATGGGCCAGAAATGGCCCAGAGTGCATTGATGCAGCAGGGCCCAGGCCAGATTTTGGGTGGGCGATCCGGTGCTCGGACAACTTAAACGTGGACCAGATAAACTGAAAAGGTAGGGTTTTGGGATGAAGGCAAGGGTCAAGCTGGTTTTGCTCTGCAACATTTTACTCCTCTCTCTTCGACACTGAGGCTGAGGCTGTGTCGTGCCCTAGCTGTTGTGGGTTTAGTGTCAGCAAGCTTCATGGCGATTTGCCTCTGTGTGATAGACTGAGACTATGTGCTGACTCTGGCTGCTCCTGGTTTTGGGTTTATGGGCTCAACTTTTTCCTCTCTGCACATTGGGTATTGGTCTTTTTTCTTAAATTGTGCTCTTTCAAGTATCTTGTTTGAAGCCTGTAAGAAGAAGAATCTGAAGGTTGTAGGAGTTCAAAGTAAATTTATTATCAGAGTGCATGTATGTACTATATACAACCCTGAGATGCTTTTTCTTGCTGGCATACTTAAATCTATAATAGAATAATAACCATAATAGAATCAATGAAAAACCACACCAACTTGGGCGTTCAACCAAAAGACAACAAACTGTGCAAATTCAAAAAGGAAGAAAAATAATAAATAAATAAATGAGCAATTTAATACTGAACACATAAGATGAATCCCCACCACCCAGGACATGTCCTCTTCACACTGTTACCATCAGGAAGGAGGTACTGAGCCTGAAGGCACATACTCAATGATTCAGGAACAGCTTCTTCCCCTCTGCCATCTGATTTTTAAATGGACATCGAACCCTTGAACACTACCTCACTACTTTTTGTTATTTAGCACTATTTATTTAACTTACCTATTTAATAGACATATATATACTTAATGCTATTCAGTTATTTTCTTTTTATTTATTTACCATGTATTTCATTGTGTTGCTGCCATAAAGTTAACAAATTTCACAACATATGCTGGAGATATTAAATCTGATTCTGAAGAGTCCTTGAAAGTGAGCCCATAGGTTGTGGGAACATGTCAATGATTGGGCAAGTGAAGTTGAGTGATTTATTAATTAGTTTTGAGGGAATGGTGACATTGACTGCCAAGCTGTAGCGATAAAGAGCATCCTGATGTATTCATCTTTGCTGTCCAGATGTTCCAGGGTTGAGTGAAGAACCAACAAGAAGGCATCTGCTGTGGCCTGTTGCTCCAGTAGGCAAACTAGAGTGGATCCAAGTTCCTTCTCAGGCAGGAGTTTATATGTTTCATCACCAACTTCACAAAACACTTCATCTCCATGGATGTAAGTGCTTCTGGACAATAGTCATTGAGGCAGGTTACCACATTCTTCTTGCGCACCACTATAAGTGGAGCTTACTTGAAGCAGCTAAGTACCACAGACTGCTGAAGCTAGAGGTCAAAAACCTCAGTGAACACTCCAACCAGTTGCTCAGCACAGTTCTTTAGCACTTGGCCAGGTGCCCCATCTGGGTCAGATGCTTTTCATGGGTTCAATCTCCTGAAAGCTGCTTACACATGGCTCGGAGACTGAAATCAAAGGGTCATCAGGGGTTGTGGGAGTTCGTAATGGTTCCTCCATGATTGAAGTGAGCACAGAAGGCATTGAACTCGTCTGGAAGCAAGGGTATGCTGTCGCCTATGTAACATTATAAGAGGTGACAGCATTCAAGCCCTGCCATAACTATTGAGCATCCTTCATTGATTCAAGTTTAGTCCAGAATTGCCACTTCACCCATGAGATAACTTTCCTGGAGATCTTACCTGGACCTCTTGTAACTTTCTTGGTCACCAGATTTCAATGCCTCTGATTTGGCCCTCAGCAGATTACGGATCTGGCTAGGGAAGACTCTGAATGATTTTATGGGGACAGACTCGTCTATGACTATTGTTATAAAATCCATAAAGACTATGATGTACACATTCAGATACACAGATGAGTTCTTGAACACGGCCCAGTCCATGAACTCAAAGCAATCCCCTAGCTGCTCCTCTGCCTTCCATGACCACCTCTTTATTGTACTAATATCTGGCACTTTGCTCTTTAGCCTCTGCCTGCATGCAGGCAGAAAGACAGCCAAATCATCAGATTTCCTGAAAGGTGGTCTGGGCATGGAATGGGAGGCATTCCTTATTTTAGTGTAACAGCGGTCTAGTGTGTTGGACCTCTGGTGCTACAGGTTATATGGACTGGGTATGGTTTTCTTCAAATAAGCCTGGTTGAAGTCCCCAACTATGATATGAAATGTATTAGGGTGGACTGTTTCTTGTTTGATGATGGTATCAGGCAGTATCTTAAGTATACTGATGGTATGTAAACTTTATGGATTATGGATGAGAACTCCCTAGGATAGCATTTGACTGTTAGGTGTTCAAGGTCTGGGAGCAACACAAGCTTGCAAAACTGCGACATTGGAGCACCACTTGGAGTTTTTCATGAAACATGAACACACACACCTTCACCTTTACCCTTTTCCAAATCAGCAGTTTGATTGATCTTCTGAATTGTGAAGCTTTTGGATCTGATCACCTTATCTGGCATGCTGGGAGTAAGCCATGACTCGATTATACTTAGAACTCAATCTCTTATTTCCCTCCAATATAGCAATCTTGTCCTCGGGTCCTCAGTTTTGCTCTCTAATCCTGGACAAAAACCTGCTAGTCCCTGGCAGAAAGCTTAAACTAGGGAGGAAGTTAATCTTTCAGTAGGACAACGACCCAAAGAACACTGCCAAAGCAACCATGGAATGACTTCAAAAGAGAAAAAAAATTATGTCCTTGAGCGGCCCAGAGCCCTGACCTTAACCCAATCATATATCTCCAGCAAGACCTCAAGATTACTGTCCACCACCATTCCTCAACTAACCTAGCACAGCTTAAGCACTTTTGCAAAGAGGAATGGACAACTCTTGTTCCATCACATTGTACAAAGCTAACAGACATCCACAAAGACTACTGGCAGTAACAGCTGCAAGAGGTGGTTCAACTAAGTATGGAGCAAAGAAGAATGAACACTTTTGAATTGCTGACATTTCAGTTTGTCATGCTTTGCAATTTCCCCTGTTCTTTGTGCTCTATGGTGAAGAAAAAAGGAGCATGCGATTCACAACTAAAAGCTCTCAGTTAAATCAATCAAAATTCCTGGTTGTAATACTCACCTATGTGAACAAAGGGTTGGTGTTGAATACCTTTCTAAGTCACTGTACATATATGGAAATTTGCAAGACTCTTTGGTGACCTACCAAACAGTTGTTCCATCCACAACTATTCCCATTCTGACAGGTCGGTTCATGGCCCCCTCTACTGGTACTCTTATGTCAAAGGAACAACACCTCATATTCCATTTAGGTAGTCTTCAACCTGACAACATGAACATTGATTTCTCCAGCTTTCAGTAATTTCTCTCCCTACTACTTCTCCCTTCTTTCATTATCTATTCTGGCTCCCCTCTTTTCTTTTTACCTATTTCCTCACTCTGGTGCCCCTCCTCCTCCTTTTTCTTCCCCATGGTCTACTCTACTCTTCTGTCAGATTCCTCCTTCTTATTGTGACACCACTTAATTAGCCGATCTATCCCACTCCTATATGCCTCCTTGTTGTCATCTGAAATTCTGCCACACTCATTGTAGCAAAGTCATAGGTGAGCACACCTGGAATATTGTGTGTTTCAGGTTGCCATACTGTAAGGTGGCGATTAAGGTCAAGATGATGCAGAAAAGTTTCACAAGGATGCTGCTGGGACAGAAAAGCTTGTGTTATGATGATTGACTGGATAAATTTGTTTTTTTTTACCCTGTAGCAGCAGAGGATAAGGAGTGATCTTATTGAGGTTTATAAAACCATGAGGGGTGTGATAAGGTGGATGTTCAGTCTTTTTCCCCAGCGTATGGGGAAGAAGACTGTGACCATATAAAACCAGAGGGCATTTATTTAAGATTTAAAGTCAATTTTAAGGGAGAAGGTTTCACATAAAGAGATGGACACTTAGAGAAGTTACCAGAGAAAGTGGCAGAGTCAGGTGCAATTACAACTTTTAAGACATTCTACAAGGTTCATGGTTAGGAAAGTTTTTGAAGAATATGAGCCAAACTAGCTCAGGAAAGGACCTCAGTGAGCATGCATGAGTTGGGCCAAAGGGCCTGTTTCTATGCTATAGCTCTATGACTCAATTTTACATACACTTTCTCAAGCATCTATTTGTATTCACCTACACAGTCCAGACTTCCCTACAACACCAAATTCAGTGATGTATACAAATATATCTTCCACACTGAATTTAAGCTATTAATTTTTTCAAAACTTTCCTATATATGTTACAACAGTACACCACTGAGAAAGGCAGTGAACTGGAAATAATGCAGCATTTTTTTGTCTGCAATTCCATGAATAGTTAAACTGGCTAGCCATTTGTAGTATTTCACAATCATCTTTTTGGTCAACTCCATAGCATGGCACTTTTTTTCAACTTCCACGTGAAAAACTAATTCCCAATGAAATCTGTCCTTCCATTCACTCCATATTGTGTATTTATATATGGAGATTCTATTGGGGGTTAGAGAATATTTGTTAATATCAGAGCAGCCCACAATTACAAAATTAAAATTAATTTACTATAAAAATCCACTGGCATTAAAACATGCCACAGTAACGTGAAAAATGACAATGTAGGCATCATAATTGTCATTGTAATCAATGCAATGAAAGTGTCAGCAGAAAATATGAACATGATATGTATTGGCACATATAAAGAAAATATGAACAAACATGGGTTTTAAAGCAGGGCTTCCCAACTTGGAGTCCATGGACCCCTCAGTTAATGGTAATCTTCTTTATGCATTGGAGCCTTCAGAAACACTGTTTTAAATGATGCAATGTTCTAGGCTCTTAGAATCTAGAGACACAAAAGATGCTGGAATCTGGAACAGAAAATGAGCTGCTTGAAGAACAGCATCTTCAAGGTGAGCAGCATCTGTTTAATGATGCCTGACTCATTAAACTCCTCAGGTAGTTCATTTTATACAAACTTCCAAATGCTTACCCTTTCCGGTGTAATAAGTAATGGCAGATCCACTTTCATCACTGATATCAAGCTGCTGTTCACCAACATCCGAGGGGTTGTATAGCTCTGGAGAGAGAAGCCTGCTGGTTGGGGTTGGTGATCTGGTGCTTGGATTTAAAACAGAGGAGACTGGGCTTTGTGTTTCACTTTTTGATGCTTGTGTTCTGATTACCAGTTGTGGACTCCGCTTCCTCATGGTGTTGGCAGTACACAATCACTGTTGATAGGGAGAAAAAGTGTGAAAAATATGGGTAAAATCTGCATAACTATTTGAACAATTTCTCACAATCCATAACATTTTAATAAAAAAATTCTGAAAACAAAATAAACACTTGTAAAATCTAATAATAAAACATTAAAATCTGTGGCACATCATCCCATACGTTGCAACTTCAAATTCCACACTGCACAAGATTATTCTTCCAGGAAAGAGGAAACCAGATGAAGAACTGTTATGTCAGGGCGACGATCAAATTATCCTTAGATCTCCTAGAACTTTTCAAGCCACCTGACTGGACTAGACACGGCTCTCCGCCTTAAGATAAACTCATCTGTTATTTCGGTTGGCTGGGCCAAAACGGAATCTAGGATGCAAATAAGGAACCAGCCATACCTAGTCAGGATCATGGTAGTCAAATAAAGCTGAACAAATAATAACAAATGCAATAATTAACCACATTGCCGCCATACCTTATTATTTTATTTTAAATGGGCAACCTACAGACACAATTTTAAGAGTTTAAATGAGCTTATCAATGATCTTTCTTCGTGTAAAAATATTTATGTTGATGTTAAACTGGAATTCCATTGCAACAGCATTCACATTCAAAAGCATAAGACGGCTTGTGCCGAATGCAGAACGTGCAAGTGATAAATCGGTTGATCATTATCGACCTCCATCTATTCTTTATTGTTTTTAATTTAAGTAGTGTTGATAAAATTAACTCACCCACATTGGAATTCCGACGCGTCACCGATTCCCAACTAAGCTTTTTGCTACAAAAATTTCAAAGATTGGGGCAATTTATCCTTCCTATTTCAGATTACTTGCCCCTAATTAAAATCCTTTATAATGTACCATCACGAACTGCTTGTTCAGCCAGGAGGCTTTTTTTGCGAAGTTTGTATTGGTGATCTGTTGACATGGTAACTAACGCTTGTTCGCTTCCCTCCCTCTTTTAATTCCGAAACACAGCGATTATAAACGTCGATATTATAAAGTATGTGCGTGTTTTTCTTTTCTCGTATTCCTAGCGAGTGTACCTATGCTGACCGGTTGGAGCCGGCTTAGTGGGTGATTGTACCGCAGGTGGGGAGATTCAGGGACACGCAACCGTTGGGCGACGCCATGTTGGTGAGGCGAGAGACGGCGGCGCGCGCGCTTCTTCCTTCCGCTCCCCGCCTCCCGCCTCGGCTTTCAATGCCCTTGCCCGTGCGTCATGAGGTAAACCGAAGCCATCGTTTACTCTGGCTGGAGGAATAGCATAGCACGGATATTTAGAAACGCCCGGAGCGGCGAGCCATTGCACTATGTGGTATTTGGAATGAAATCCAGCGGTCCTATTAAGCGATGGGTTCGAATCCCACCATGCAGCCGCGGAATTAAAATCCAACCACAAACAAGAGAAAATCGTCGAATGCTGGAAATCCGCGCCACACGTACAAACTGCTGCAGGCACTCAGCAGGCCAGGCAGCATCAAGGAAAATAGTACGGTCCACGTTTCGGGTCGAAACTCTTCGGCAAGACTCCTAGCATTTGTGTGAATTGAAATTCAAGTCACTGTATAAATGTGCTCTGAAAAGCTAGCATTCATAATGATGGCCTGTAATACTGGGTCATTATATATAATTTAAAACATATTCCTGTAATAACAAGGCGTGGAATTTGTGGCTCTGTTACGATAATGTTACCAAATTAGTTTTGACCTTTGAACAAACTTGTACGTTTAAAGGATTATGGGAGATGGACAGAAACTGTTAGTTACCCTCATCAGTGACATCCACTTTGTCCTAACAAACACACACAAAAAAACCTGAACTCGAGAAATTCTGCAGATGTTGCAAATCCAAAGCAACATATAAAATGCTGGAATGAATAAATAGTCGACGCTTCGAGCTGGGATGCTTCAGGAATGGAAAGGAAGGGAGAATACAACAAAATAAAAAAGATAAAATATTACCCTATAAAAATAAATATAATAAAAAGGATAATAAAATATTTAAGCAAGACATACGAGGAGAAATTAGCAAAGAAATATCTTGAGCCTGCTCCATCATTCAATGTAACAACTGGAGCCTGTCATTCTGTTCCTTAAGACCACAGCTGACCAACCACTCTCCCAAGTCAAAAGCCTTTCAGCCAGACTTTAAACCTGGTAAACTGCAAAAGGAACTGATGAAAATTTCAAGGACTACAGGTAGTTTAAAGTAATATATCAATAAAGTAATGGAAGAAAAGTGGAAACTGAGCAAAAGATGACAATTAAATGTGAAAGAAAAATAATAAATAGGGGCACTATTTAAACAAGACATACTAGGAAAATTAGCATTTTATGGTGCCTTCTGCAAGCAAATTTTCCACATCCTATTGGAAATGATTACACACAGGATCCTATTCCAAGCAATTTGAAATTAACCAATCTCTAACGTGTAATAGATCTTTTTGAGAAGCACAATGACAAAAGGTAAAAATGAATATCCAAATGACTTCATCTTCTACTGTGACCTATGTAACTTATGAGTGACCACAGTAATTACCACCTTACTAAGTGGAAGTTGTTTAAATGGATACAACAGACAGGCTAAGATCAGATTTATAGAGCTGCCTCAAACTCATAATTCACAGATTTTGTTGGGATTGTGTTTTGAAGGGTGTAATAATTTAAAGAATTCCAACAGCCCAGTCCCTCTGCACCTCGGCTGTCCATCAACCAGTCAGCAATTCATCCATGTCAGGGAATGTACAGCAGCATAGTTCTCAATATCCCTGGAAATTAAAACAAAAATTTCCTGTATACTGTTGAAAATAGATCAGGTGATGATGTTACGATATTGTATGAGAAATTGTATTAAACCTTTTAATTTAAAGATTATCTGTCTTATATTCATTACAAAACTGCTGGAAATATGATTACCTTATCAAGTGATTTTGTGCATTTTCTGATTTAGGGCAAAATGACTTAAGGATGTCTGTAAAAATGGAACTTGATCACTCAAGTCAGGTATGCATGTTCAGAATATGTAACGGAATGGTGGTGCAACACAAAGTATTTATAAATAAGAGGAAAGCTAGGACACAAGTTATTGGAGAACTGGAGATCTAAAGATCACAAAGGAACTGGAGGAAATCAGTTGGTCAGGCTGCATCCATAGAGGGAAATTAACAGTGAATGATTTGGGTTGAAATCCTTCATCAGGACAGGAAAGAAGAATGGGAAATAGTCAATATAACAAGGTGGGTGGAAGGGCTGGAGCAAGAGCTAGTAGGTAAAAGGTGGATCCAGGTGAGAGGGGTGATAGCCAGGTGAGGGAGGGAGGAAAGTGGAAATAATGTAAGAATTGCCAGCGTTAAAAGGTGGTGAGAACAGGAGGAGGAAGAGCTGGTAAGTTATAGGTAGCAGTAGCTCTGATCTCTTTAAAAGGTCCACCTGAACAAATATGTATTGTTACATAAACAGTGAATCAACTCTTCTGGAATCAGCACAATGCAAGTTACCATCGAGACTGGAAGAATGAATGGAAAATGCAGTAAATGATCCAGCTAACTGCAATTCAGAGACCACGTTCAAAAAGCGACATTTACATTCCTGCCAGAGAAAAAAATAAACTGGTTGTATGATAACAATGGATTGGACGTGTAGAGCATCTTTAATGTAGTGAAATATCCCAAGTTGCTGGAGCAATTTAACATCAAGGAAATACTGAGATTGGTTCTACAGTACAAACTCCCTTCTTTTACAACATTTTGTAAAGTTAAGAGAAGAATATTTACATTTTATTATTTACAGAAAGTCTTTCTCAATCCCCAATGTTAACGTTGCCAGCTTAATATATTATTAACCTAAAATAAATAACCACTCTTAAACCCAGATAAGGTGGTCTGTAGCTGCAATATTTAATTTAGCCCAGCTTTTTTTAAATCAATCTGGTGGTGATTTGGAAAGTCTCTGGATATGAAATTCCTTCTCATTATTATTTTTGTGGGTTTCTTTCAAAGCAATACTGGGCAAGAACACACGTAAGCACTTAAATTTTGTTTGGAATTTGTTATTTGGTAAATACGTACCCTAAACGAGTAATGATAACAAATACTTTTGCTGTTTGGTATTTATTTAAAATCTAAATTTCTAATATTCCTTTAACTGTATAAAATACTTCTTGACTAAAGAACCACTGCTTGGACAGAAAACAAAATGAGATTCTGGAATTTAAATGAATTTTCATATTCATCAACATAGTTTGCTTTTATTCTAATCAGTATCATGGATTCTTTTGGATCAACCCAAGAAAGCCTTGGTATAGCTTATGAAAATTAGCTCTTTTTATATTGCAGCGTCCTCCCCCCACCAACCCCAGTATTGCTTAGGACTGTTGCTTTAGATTTTTGTGCTTCAGTGCCCCAAGTGAGATTTGAACCCAAACTCTTTTGACTTGCATGGGAGCACACTCCACTAGAGCTACAGCTAACTCATAGACAATGATAAATTCATATTTAGTATGTTCTGAAATGTAAATATTTAAATAATGTTCCTTTCACCTGAGCATAATGAATATGTTTAACTTTTGGATCAACTTGGAGATGCTGTGTAATTTTCCCAAATGTTTGATAAAATAAAGCTGAACATGCTTTCCTGTAAATGAGTTTGAATGATGTGTATCACAGGGGTAGCAGTTATGCTTTACTGCATATTATACTATAAAAGTGTATTTGACTTGCATTGTGGTAGAAACAGTTGTCACAAAAACAGAAAATGCAGGACACAGCTGGCCAGACAACATCTGCAAAAGGATAACGTGTTAACATTTCAGGTAAACTATTCTTCATCAGAACTGAGATTAGTTTTAAAGTTGTAGAGAGGGTAAAGGAGGAATGGTTAGGGCTTTGAATCATAAAGGGAAGCTATAGCCATATGTTTTGTGATATTATCTTTGAGTTCTTAAACAGTTTAATGACTTATTACTTTATAGCAACCTAAAAATGAAAATATCATATGTGATCATCCTCTGAAACAGTGGGGCTAGAGTTGTCAAGGTAATAATCTGCTGTGAAACCATATGGTTTATGGATTAATGAGGGTGTTTATAAAGAGTGAATAAACAAAGGGATATGTAAAATTTATGGATTGGAAATGCTCCCATTCTAACCTATCTGTAGCTCCCTATACTGTTCTAAAGAGGCCCAATGTAAGCTTGAGGAACAGCTCCTTATATTCCATTTAGGCATGTTGTAACCTTCTGAATTCAATAATTCCTGATAACTTAATTTCTTTGAGTTTCCCTCTGAAGGTAGATTATCCATCTGTTATATATGCTCAGTTTTTCGCTGTCTATTGACACTACTGAGCATTTCTTGCAGCTCTCTTTCCAGCTGCCCTAGCTAATTATCAACCAGATATTTTCATTAACAGCTTATTGCCATAACTGGCTCCATTCCATCAGAGATATTTCCTTTGTCCTCTCCATTCCTCCTACACCCTCTCTACAACTTAAAACTTACTTTTTTACCTCCTTCCCAATTTTGAGGAAGCACTCTCAATCTGAAAAGTTAACCCAATTTCCCTTCCCATAGATGCTGCCTGAGCAGTTGAGTGTTCCCACCACTTTCTACTGTATTGCAGATTTCCAGCATTTGCATTTTTTGAATTTGCCATATTTATGTTTACAGTGCAACTTGACTACTTTTATAGGTACTTGATTACAGCACCCAAGGTACTTCGAGTTGGTGCATCTGAGACTATTGTGCTTCAATCATATGGATATACCAAACCATTAAATGTCAAAATTAGTCTCAAAACCTGCCCAGACAGACAAAAGGTTTTAGCTGAAGAAGAGGTTTTAATAAATGAAGAAAATGGATTTCAAGCATCTGTGAAGCTGACTGTAAGTTGGCTTAATTATTATTTTGAATCATAAAGAAAAGCTATAAATATGTTTTGTGATACTATCTTTAAATTCTTCCATAGAGTAATAATTTATTACTTTATAGCAGCCCAAAAATGGCAATATCAGATGAGATCATCTGAATTAAATATGATTACAAATAAATTTAGAATAAAACACCTCATGTTGAATGATAAAAAAGGGTACCTTTGACATGTTACATTAATGTGTCTATGTTGTTGGTAAATTTTTATTTTGCTCATCCTTTCCACTTTAGCTCATCATTTCTGCTTCTTCTTTTGTCCTAATATTTGAAGTCCCACCTTTCCAACTGTCAAGGATTTTTGAGTATCATTGATGCAGGTACTATGCATGATATTAATTCAGTCCATTAATTTACCTATTAATTTTTACTTCATATCACTTTAATAAGGCTAGTGATGTTTTTCCAGCTATTGTACCATCTAAAGTTAAATTTTTGGAATAAAAAACTTGAAGAAAATCAACCACTTTACACTATTCACAAACGAGAAAATCTGCAGATCCAAGCAACTTACACAAAATGCTAGAGCAACTTAGCAGCATCTATGGAAAAGAGTACAGATGACATTTCGGGCCAACAGGAGTTTACACTATTAGCCTGTTTGGTTTACTAAAATTAATGGGGGAGGGGGTTGCAATTCAAGTGGCATGACATAATTGAACTTCATACATCAGCTTAACTGTGCTCAGCTCAAATCATATTATCTAAAATGAAAAGTATTCATCAGCATTATCTAAACTGATGATAAAGTAATACTAGTGTTCTTGCAGGACTATTCCTTCTGTTTCCTGCTTATAATTTTTTGATGCATTCCAATGTGTGCCTAAACTTTTGAATCATCTAGTCAGAGTGTGAGAGGTTGTGTTTGAAATACATTTTCTCTTCACTTAAAAAGTTTTCTCAGCATAGGAAACCAAAGACTGTTCAACACAAAACGATGCTATCCAAAGGCAACACACAATATTGCTCCGATTTTCAGCATTTGTAGAATCTCTTGTGTTTATGATTTGCCATCCAAAGGCTACGGATCTAATGCAGATAAACTGGATAAATGAGGCTTGATGTGTGTGGTGAACTACATATACCTGTCTGGACACCCCCCCCGCTGACTGCTCCTGTGGCTCCTCCCACAGACCCCTGTATAAAGGCGATTGGAGGCACTGCTCCTCCCTCAGTCTCCAGGATGTTGTGTGATGGTCTCTTGCTGCTGATAGTGCTCTCTCTTACAGCTAATAAAAGCCTATCTCTCACCTCACGTCTCAGAGAGTTATTGATGGTGCATCAATGTGCTGGCTGAAAGGCCACTTTCTGTGCTGTAATGACTCAATAGGTCTATGACATTCAGGACATGATAAACTTTACAACTCCATTCTGGAACTTGACCAAATGAACATTAGACTGGAGAGACAGACCATCCCATGGAATTTTACTATGATGCGAGATGGACTATCTCATGTAATTTTAATACAGTGCATTATTGATGTTCATAATTAGCTCTTTAGAATTGTATTCAGCTGAACAGATTTCATGATTTGTACTTAAATACTGCATGCTGAACATTATGAGGGCATGATTCTTGTCACCACCTATTGGGAAAACAGCTAAAAAGAAACAGAAATAGAAGAGAAGTATGTGCAAGAATAATAAGTGCAACACAAAAATAAAGAGAATCATACATGTAGCCTTCAGCTCAAGCTCTCCATGATCAGATAGTTTATGACCAAAATCAGTGATCTCAAGCACATCTTCATTTGATGAGATTGTAGTTGTTGGTATTTTGTATTCGTTTTTTTATTGTCGCATATACCAAGATGCAGTGAAAAGCTTATCTTGCATACTATCATACAGAACAAGTCATTGAATTGTGCACTTAGATAGAGCAAGGTAAAACGATAACGATGCGGGATAAAGTGTAAAGGCTCCAGAGAAAGTGCCGTACAGGTAAGCAATAAAATGCAAGATCGTAAGAATATAGATTGTGAGGTCATCTTATTGTGCAAGAGGTCCATTCAAGAATCTGTTCACACCAGGATAGAAGCTGTCCTTGTTCCTCATGGTACATGCTTTCTAGTTTTTATATCTCATGGAACTGGGTAGAAAAGGGAATCCCTGAAGGGTGTGGGGTCTTTGTTTTTGCTGGCTCCTTAATGAGACTGGAAGAAGTATAGAAAGAGTTCATGGAAAGTAATCTTGAGCAGCTCTGAGCATAGCTAATCAGCCTTTAGACAATGCTGTCAGCTTAACTGTAACAGTTAAGATAATCCTTGCATCAATTAAGAGTGAGATGAAATATTGTTATTGTGTTAGTTGGTAGCACTTTTTAAATCAATGGAGTTGCTGTTAATTCCCAAGGTCAAAGCCTGCTCTGTGAAGAACACACAATGATCTAGTAATTCATATTTAAAGTTCCTTTGAATATCAATATCTAATATCCTGTCCACTACCTTTCCCTCAATCATCATCATCATTAAAATGGATAATATGGTCATTGACATGTTTGTGGGATTTTATTGTTGTTTAAAATTGCTGCTATGTTATCCTTCAAACAAGACAACACTTCATCTTATGTTTGCAGACAGCAGATCAGGTACTAGGATTCGGCATAGTTCGGTTCTATAACAACTAGACTCCTGGTTCCTGCAATAATACGCACATGATCACAAATGAGAAACAAAATCATATCACAACAGTTAGACAAGGAATAAGGTAAAGATGAAGCACTGTGCTCACTGGAGAGCATAGTACACACAAGTTACACTACAGAGCTATTGGAAAAGAAAATCATTGACATATCAGGGTGTACATAATTAAACACCAGGTACTTAATGAAAAGCTATGCTTAATGTCAAGCAAGATGAAGGAATCCAGCATGCCATGGCATATATCCTTTGCAATATGAGGTCAATAATCACCTCTATAAGCACATCTTTGGAACAACATGCTACAGTGTCTGGTGGTCAACTTCAAAGATTTCAGTGCAAAGAAGTTGTTTGGACAAGAGGAGGCTTTTGTACCATCAGGTTCATACTTACTCTCTATAAATTCCCTTTGAAATCGTTGATTATCTCTCCACCACTTCCTTAAGCAACAGGATGTAGGTTCAACCATTCATTCCATTGAAAAAGTTGTTTCTCACATCCCTGTGCATTTTCTGCAAGGCCTCTTGAGTCTGCATACACTGAATGGCACTAGTACTTTCACATCTTCCACCAAAATCCTCAGTGAATTGTCTGAAAATGATCATGTTTGTTTTCATGTAAGTTCAACTCATTGCTCTAATAAGTATTACAGCCAAGAATGAGTTGTGAAGAATTGGCCACCAATCCTGGTACAGTAGTCAGGATGCACCACAACTTTATGAACTGCAGGCAATCTTTAAGTAATGGTTGGAGCTTGAAATATTTGGTCCCAGCTCAAGTGTATAGCCAACTATGCGAATGCCACTGGTTGCATTTTAAAATTCAGTTATAAGAAATGGCAAGCATATTTCATTTACTATCTATATATATATTATCTTCAATTTTGCCATTTAATTCCTAGCACAAAGTATTCTTCATCCTTTTTTTGAAAATGGCCTAGTTGCACTGATAGAATTTCATTAGCACAGGTAAGTCTTCAGGTACCACAACCAGGATTTGTATCAAGTATTGGCAGAGATGGATGTGGTCATGAAACCTCAATATCATCACACTGTGTTAATAGTTAAATAATTAAATAGTTTGTATGTAATTATTTACACCCTAGTTCACAGATGAAAACTACCCAAGACTGCCAGTACTGCCAGTACTCATAAAAAATGCCTTGAGTATTATTGGAAGGAAAAGGAGAATATTTGAGGGAAAGAAAATAACATCTAATATTGTAATTGCAAAGATTATTGGTTAAAGTATATGGAATTTTCTTCTATTACCTTGTTCATGTTTGTAATCATTCCAATGAGTTGAATTGGAAATCGTGATTACAAAATTGGAAGCACAAAAAAATCAAAGATTGAACATGTATTTGCATACCATTCAATCTTGTACCATTATTACAAATTAAATATCAAAATATTATGAATTACTTCTTAATATTAGCCACAGTTATAAATAAGAAACAATTATTGGTTAATCATTAAAATAAAAATCTTAAGAAACATATGTGTGCATGACTGCAAAAATAATTTCTTTTTTTACAGATCTCACCAAAAGATTTACCTAGAAAAAAAGATGAAAAACAGTGTGTGTACTTAATAGCATATTCTTCAGTATTTACTACAGAGGAAGAGGTGCTGGTGTCTTATAAGAATGGATTACTCTTTATCCAAACTGACAAACCTGTTTACACACCTGATCAGTCAGGTATCAGTCTTAATCTTATTTTTCTATTGTTTTTGAATGTTCTAATTTAGCTATTGACTTTTGTCCACAATTCTGGGGTAATGTCTTTATCTTCATTATTAGGATAATATGAGATCCTGCTGGATTATCATCCTTTTGATTTCAGATACTGTAGATACAAGTGAATTCTTCCGGGTTTACAAAGGCTCAAGACAGAGAATGGAGGGTGGGTGAAAAGGGAACAGATTACAGGACAAGGAAGCAACTTGGACCTATAAAGAAGGATTACTGCTTAGGTGTGAGTTTCCAGTTAATGAGGCAAGTACGTTTCTGACAAGTGTCCTTGTTGGCAATCATCCATCATCTCCACCTGCTATTTGTGAGATTCAAAGGAAATGTATTAGTATTACTGGTAGTTAAATATAAGTATAACTGCTCGTCTCACAGTGTGATTTTTTTTTGTATTTGGTTCATTTACTGAAAGGAGCACTTCTAAATAATGACTCTTTCTTTGACATGAATAGCTTTGATTCCAAAGCAAACTTTCCACACCAACTTTGTCACCACCCCGACTAACAAGGAATCAAGCAAAATAAAACCCTATAATACATGAAGGATAACAAAGCCTTGGAGATAGATGGTAGCTGAAATTAGTTCTAAACTTTACAGAAAGGAGCTTCATTCATAAATTCTCAGCCTTACCTCCAGCATTTGGAAAGAGGAAGACATGCCAGGAGACCTCAGAAATGCTATACTTGTGACAATCTTCAAGAAAAGAAACAAATCTGATAATGACAACTGGTTAGAAGTTTCCTCACTGTCTGACACAAGGAAATATATTAACCACCCCAACATTTCCTTTGAGTGACTGAACAGCAGACTCTCAAATAACTGTGCTTTCCCTCCATCTACAGACACAATGAACAGGAAAATGTCAGAATAATGCAGGCAGTAGCATAAACAATGTTCACATAAAAACATTGATCCTTCTTACATTTGGCTGGCCACAGGAAATAATTTCCATCTTATTCCATTTCATAATCAAGCTATGATTGTAACTAATATGTCCACAACAGACCCACTCTCAGTGCAAACTGATGTCAAGCAAAATTGTATCATTGCTTCAATGCTGCACCTTGCCTGGAGTGGAGATAATAAACAGGGAAAATAAATAATTATTGGACATGCTCAATCTTCATTTTGGATCCAAGATCACCCAACAGCTTCATCAAACTACAAAAATTAATTTAGGCTTGTATATGCATACATTCAAAGACTAATCTTCAAGTAATTCTTCACAGGTTCACTATCAGAATGGACCTTACACTTCTAAGATGCGGAAAACATTGGCTCTCTACCAACCTGACCTGATGTACAACACTGCTTTCTGACAATAAAAGTCAATGACTAAATGCTGGAAAACATGGACAACTCCTCAAATGGTCCTTAGCCTATTCTCAGTGAAGACAGTATAAATGATGACATTCATCTTGGCCTTAAGTGCATCTGCACTGCCCTTTGGCAACATGAGGAAAAGTATTTAAAGATCAAAACCCCAAACATGGCACAAGACTCTTTGCAGATGAGTAATTGCTGCTGTCCTACGCACTTCTGAAATGTTGACTATCCACGACAGATACCTTAATGCACTTGATGGCATCAACACTACCTCTGCAAAATCTTCTGAGTTCATTGCAGGATAAGCAAACCAAAGTCATTGTCCTTTCCCAGGCCAAGATCCCCCCAGCAATGAAGTCCTAATTACATTCAGTTGTCTCCCATGGACAAAATATACTATTTGTATGCCTGATGCCCAGCTCTTGAAATAGACACTGTATTCTAAGCTCTGTAATGGCAAAAGATTTCCAAGTGGACATAAAGGAAGATTCATGGATGTTCTCAAGCCCACTTGAAAAATATAATATATATTCCTTCTAACTGATAAAAATTGATGGCCTTCAGCTACTCAAAGCAGAAAAGGAGTATTGGATATGACTCATGTTGGGAGTATGTGGAAGATTAGCATAAGTAAAAGCATTGCACCGCTTCCTAAACTACCCACTTGTCTCCTCCATCAAAGCACATCCTGTCTCATCTCTGGAGAGTGAAGTTTCCATTATGCCTTTGTTTGCCATTTTAGAGCTGACAGAACAGGAGCAGAGCTTCGTTCAATCCCAGGTTACTGCTGAATAAGAAAAGGAAAGTGCTTGGTGACTGTACCCAAGATATATGTGAGAAAGTGAATACCTTTGCAAAAGAATCAGGGAAGATTTTCTGATTTACAGTAACTGTTAAACTTGAAAACTATATTTTCATTATCTCTATCAAGAGAAAATCTGCAGGTGCTGGAAATCCAAGCAACACAGACAAAATGCTGGAGGAACTCAGCAAGCCAGGCAGCATTTCGTATGTGTTGTTTTCATTATCTCTGTTTATTCAAAATGTTTTCTGATCTTTTTTTTATTTGTAGTGAAATTACGAATTTATTCTCTGAATGAAGAACTCAAACCTGCCAGAAGACCTATTGCCATTACATTTAAGGTGAGTTGTTTAAACTTAGAGCATAATATCATCATAATGCCAGTTATAGATATGCATTTGTAAACATTCTATATTAAAATATAATACAATGGTGAAATATATTCCACATAAGGTAACTGTAAAGCTACCGGGAGCAAATTTCAGACATGTAGTATGTGACTGTAAGTTATTATGAGAGCTATTTCAGTTAAGATTGACAATTAATGACCATAGGCACATTTGAATCATCTTATACAATTGTATCATATCAACAAGGGCATTAGTATACCTGTAGCTAACGGCTACTGAGTTTGCACAGATTATGCAGATCATCACTTCAGTCAGAAATAATTGTTTTTATGATATTTGGAGCTTAACACTCAAGCCAATGCTGTCCCAGCTGTTTAGCTGTAAATAAAATCTACTGTTGAACATGCTGTCAGGAACAGGTAGGATTCCTTCCAGCTATGGATCACAATTGTCTGGTGCTTATAAAGCTGCAGCATTACACTCTTGCTTTTGTATTCTAGTCATCCTGAAATGAATGTTAACATTGCATTTGGCTTCCTTACTACTGACTCAACCACCAAATTTAGCTTTAGGGAATCCTGCACAAGGACTTCCAAGTCCCTTTGCACCTCTGATTTTTTTAATTTTCTCCCCATTTGGTACATAATCCAGGCCTTTATTCCTTCTACCAAAGTGCATGACTATGCATTTCCCTGCACTATATTCCATCTGCCACTTTTTTGCCTATTCTGACAAACTGTCTAAGTTCTACAGGCACCCTGCTTCCTCAACACTACCTCCACTATTTTTGTATTGTCCGCAAATTTGGCCAGAAAGCCATTCATTCCTTCATACAAATCATTGACATATAATGTGAAAAGAAGTGGCCCCAGCACTGATTCCTGCAGCACACCACTAGTCATTGGCAGTCAACCAGAAAAGATATTTTATTCCTATGGTTTCCTCCTGCAGTCAGCAATCTTTGATCCATGCCAGTATCTTTTCTGTAATACCTTGGGCTATTATGTTGTTAAGCAGCCTCATGCACACACCTTCTGAAATCCAAATATACAACATCCATTGTCTATCCTGCTTGTTATTTCCTCAAAGAATTCCAACAGATTTGTCAGGCAAGATTTCCCTAAAACTTAATTTTCAGAATAGATTCCAACATCTTTCCAACAACTGAAGTTAAGCTAACTGGCTTTCATTTCTTTATAACTTCCTTTCTTCTGCCTCCCTCCCTTCTTAAGGGGTGGAGTGATATTTGCAATTTTCCAGTGCTCCAGAAGCATTCCAGAACCTAAGATTCTTGAAAGATCATTGTTAATGCATCAAAAATCTCTTCAGCTATCTCTTTCAGAACACTGGAGTATAGTCCATCTGGTCTAGGTTACTTATTTACCTTCCAAGTTTTCAGCTTTCTAAACATCTTCTTAGTAACAGTAACAACACTTACATCTGCCCCCAACACTCTTGCATTCTGATAGTGTCTTCCACAGTGACAACTAATACAAAATACTTATTAAGCTCCTCTGCCATTTCTTTGTTCCATATTACTACCTCTCCAGTATCATTTTCCAGCAGACCATTATCCACTCACACCTCCTTTTTCCTTGTATATATGAAAATCTTTTGGTATCCTCTTTTATATTATTGGTAAGCTTACCTTCATCTTTTATCTTTTCTTTCTTCATGGCTTTTTTAGTTGCCTTCTGTTGATTTTTAAAAGCTTCCCAATCCTCTACCTTCTCATTAATCTCTGCAATATTGTATGCCCTCTCTTTTGCTTTTATGCTGTCTTTGACTTCCTTTGTCAGCCATGTTTGCCTCATCCCCTCTTTAGAATAATTTTTCATCTTTGGAATGTATCTTTTCTTCATCTTCTGAATTTCATCCAGAAACACCAACCATTGCTGTTCCGCTTCATCCCTGCCAGAGTCCCTTTCCAATCAACTTTGGCCAGCTCCTCTCTCCTGCTCTATAATTCCCTTTACTGCACTGTAGTACTGATACATTTGACTTTAAGTTCAACACATATAAACAAGCTGGATGAACTCAGCAGGTGAGTTCAGTGAGCAGTCAACGGATGCTGCCCGACCTGCTGAGTTCATCCAGCTTGTTTGTATGTGTTGATTTGACCATAGCATCGGCAGTATACTTTGTGTTGACTTTAACTTCTCCCTCTCAATCTGCAGGGTTAAGCTGATCATATTATGATCACTGCCTCATAAGGGTTCCTTTCCCTTAAGATCCCTAATCAAATCTGGGTCATTACATAACACCCTATCCAGAATTGCCATTCCCCTAGTGGGCTTAACCAAAAGCTGCTCTAGAAAGCCATCACGTAGGCATTCTACAAATTCCCTCTCTAGGGATCCTATGATTTTCCCAATCTACATCCATATTGAAATCCCCCAAGATTATCACAACATTGCCCTTTTGACATGTCTTTTCTTTATCCCGTTGTAATCTGTACCCCATATCTTGGCCACTGTTCGGAGGCCTATATATAACTCCTATCAGGGAGTTTTCACCCACTCGTGTAGTTTTTTAACTCTACCCACAAGGATTCTACATCTTCTGTCCTATGTCACCTCTTTCTAAGGATTTGATTTCATGTTTTACTAACAGAGCCACCTCAACCCCTCTGCATATCTGCCTGTCTTTTTTATAAGAATTATTATAATGATTGTTACACGGTTCACCCCCAGAGTGCTTGAAAATTTTATAAAACACCGATGCTTCATGAACTTCCTGTGGTAGTGTAAAGTATTCAGTTAAAGGGTTACTTTGTGGGCCACCATTCTTGAATATGCTACTAACACAATGTTTTATTTGTAAATACTTCCAGAAATTCCTTTTATCTACAAAGTTATATTTCCTCTGCAAATCCACATACAACATAAAAATCCCATTGTCATAGAGATCACCTACTGTATTTACACCTTTAATCTTCCATTCTTTCCAGTACACCATTCTTTTCCCAATGCATATTGCAGGTTTATTCCAGAGCGAGGAGTATAGCTGATTTAAATGTGACATTTTTTAAGCTTTATGAATTGTGAGTTTTATATGTTTTCCTGTCATGGGATGGCTGTGTAAATATGTTGTACTGTATCTGCTCTATGATATGCTGTGCTGCTTTGTAAAATAAGAATAAATAATAATAAAAATTTGAATTACAAAAAAAATTATTATAATGCATCTTCTATAAAGAATGTTGTGACAAATTATCTGATTCTTAAAGCAAATTAAAAATATAGTAATTATGTTTGTTTTGCAAACAAGGATTCAGAGGAAGTTAAAATCGACTATGTAGAATATGAAGATCTCACTGGAATAATCTCAGTACCTGACTTCAAGATTCCATCTAATCCCAAGTAAATTATTATTGTTTCTGCTGTTAAGCAATGTATATAAATTCAAATGAAATAGTTTGTTTTCTGGGAATTCACAATTCTTAATAATTAATTAGAAATGTTGAAATTGAATTTGAGAGAAACTGCTTTTTGAAAAAGTCTTAGGATTACTTTCATGTCAGCTTGTTATGGAATATGTGAAGTACAAGGCCAAGTGAAATTATAACTATCATGCTAGTACCTAGCACCCTGACTTTCTATTATCCATAGGCTGTCTTGTTGTGTTGAGATAGATCAGGCAAACTGAGCTTATTTATTATAAATAGAGATTCCTGGAAAATCTCAGTAGTTCAGTTAATATCAGTAGATAGATTTCAGTACTAAAATTCTTTGCCAGAATGGAAAAAGAAAGAAACAAGTTAATTTAGAGAAGATGGGGGAAAGCAATTGGTGGAACAAGGGAATTAATCTGATTGGGTTAAGCAATTCTGACTGTTCAGGGGTAAGAAAACTTCTTTGTTTTTGTAATGTGTTGCTTGTGTTGTGATACATACTCAGCAGGCCACAGTATGCAAATGAAAAAGAAAGGAAGAGAGAGATATCAGGCAAAGATTGCGAGTCCTGATACTAACTGAAAGAAAGGATGAGTTCATTCAAAGACTATGAATTCAGTAAAGAGTCTTGCAGGCTGCAATTGGCCCAGGTGAATGATGAGAGATTGTGGTCATCTTTGCCTGCCATTCCTTTCTTCCTTTTTCTTTCATTTGCAAACGCTGGCCTACTGGACATGTTCCAGTAACTGGTCATTAATGTTGGGAACAGCAGGGTATGATCCTGATCTTGGATGTTGACTATATAGAGTTTACATAGTATTCTTATGAATCCATATGTTTTCCTGATTGCTTTGGTTTCCTTCCACATCCCAAAGATATGTTAATTACTTCATGTAAATTATCTCTCATGGTGTAGAGAAGTGGCGAAAGAATCAAAGATTAGGCTTTATCTCTCTCAAAGTTGCAAGGTAACAAGGAAATTGGAGGGGGATGTAATTACTCTGATAGTACTCTGACAGGTTGAATGGCTCTCTGTTTCACGATAGGTGAATGGCCATTCAATGCATTCATGTATTTCTATCTGACTTCCAGTGAATTCACTACTTCCACACGACAGCACAGAAGTCCAGAATGTTAGCTGTATGAACCTGCAGCACATTACCTATTTGAAAATGAATGGATTTTAAATTCTGAAATATTTCTGTAGAACTCAGATAGATTATTAATATTGTTATCTATCTTACATGTAAATTACACAAATTTTTTTCAGGTATGGTATATGGACAATAGAAGCTTCCTATAAAAATGACTTCACAACTACTACTTCAACTCATTTTGAGATCAAAGAATATGGTAGATTTATACTTTATATTCTGACACTAGAATAAACTAACAATTATGAACTTTATTTGTGCAAATATACAAATTCGTAATTATTTATGCATTTGGGGGAAAAAAGCTTGACTAGAAATATGAGTACAATCAAGCTCTTAAGTAAGTTTCTTTTTTGTAGAACAATGTGTACAAAACCAGTTCCTCTTTAAGTTAGACCAAGTCAAAAGTATTGGGCAGAGTCAGTGTTACATGCACACAATGCTGGAGGAACTCAGGGAGGGGAAGGAGGATAGCTAGAAGGTGATTGGTGAAGCCAAATGAGTAGGAAAGATAAAGGGTTGGAGAGAAAGGAATCTGATAGGAGAGGGACCTAGGGGAGCTGAAATTGTCAGGTTGCATTGGAACAGCAGGCATTCAGCCATTGAAGTTTCATTGGTTTTAGATTTTCATGCATGCACTTCCAAACTTGGAACTAAGAGTGGCACTAAGAAGGTAAATTGTTTTCAGTAGTTCTTCTATTTTGATGGTTTTAATTGTTTTTAAGTGTCCATGTGCTTCTAATTTAATATTAATTAAAGTTTTAGTAATCTTTAATTTTCAATAATTCACTTCAATTTTAATAATTTTCATATAGTCAGAAATATTAAAAAACTAAGAAACCTCTGAATTTTGGCAAGAGATTTAAGCTTCACCTTCTCTCAAAGTATATCAAGGGCATTTGGGGAAGGAAATCTTGGCTGAGCCAACTGAGGCCCAGTCATGACTGGAGCTAGCCGGCTGAGGTGAATACCAACACAGCGGGACTGTGTGGCCTCCATTGGTTGTGGTTGACCATGGGTACTGCGCCTCTGGTAGTCACTGGTTTGTCGAGCAGTGTCAACTGTGGCTATTGAGGCTGATCCTGGAACGGTAGCCTCTACCACAGTTGCTGCATGTGTAGGGTGTTGTGGAATTGTTATCTGCTGTCCGCTGCGCTTTCTGTTTAGCTCTCCGCTCCTCAAATGGACTCAGGATCACTCTTTCGCCTTGCTCTAGGTGTTGCTTAAGAGTACCTTGCCATTTGTTGTGGTCATCTTATCCTCCCAGCACTCTGTGTTGATTTTTAAGGCTTTCATGTCACACTTGCAGAGGTCCTTGAAGCGAAGCTGGGGTCTACCAACGTTCCTCTTGCCTGTTGCTAGTTCTCCGTTGAGGATGTCCTTTGGTAGTCTACCATCCTTCATATGATGGATGTGGCCCAGCCAGCGCAGTCTGCGTTGTCTTAAAAGCGTGAACATTGTGGGAAGTCCAGTGCGGGAGAGGACCTCAGAGTTTGGGACTTTGTCTCTCCAGGTGATGCCAAGGATGCGGCAAAGGCTGCGCAGGTGAAAACTATTGAGTTTCCTCTCCTGTTTGGAGTAGATGGTCCAAGTCTCACTACCATACAGGAGGGTGCTGATAATGCATGCATTGTACAAGGCAGTCTTGGTCTTTGTAGCAAGTTTCAGATTCTCCCAGACCTGCGAGGAGAGTGGAGCAAGGATCGATGTTGCTTTGCCAATATGCATATTGATTTCAGCATTGAGGGAGAGAGTGTCGCTAATGGGCGACCCCAAGTATGGAACTTGTGGTCTAGATCGTAATTGTTGATGGTAATGACTGGTGTCTCCACTATGTTCTGGGCAAGGACATTTGTTTTCTTTAGGCTGATGGTAAGCCCGAAGTCCTTGCATGCCTTAGAGAAATGGTCCATGAGAATTTGTAGTTGCTGTTTGGTGTGTGAAGTTATAGCAGTGTCATCGGCAAACAGCATGTCACACATTAAGATCTTTTGCAGCTTTGTTCTTGCTCTCAGGCGTGCAGGGTTGAACAGATGCCCATCAGACCTGGTGTGCATGTAGATGCCTTCTGTTGATGTCCCAAACGCGTACTTCAATAGCATAGAGAAGAAGACGCTGAATAATGTTGAGGCCAACATACATCCTTGTTTGACTCCACTACGAATAGCGAAGGATTCTGATGAGCTGCCATCATACTGAACAGTAGCCCTCATGTCATCATGGAATGACTTGATGATACTTCGGAGTTTTGGGGGATAGCCGATCTTGAGGAGAACCTGAAAGAGCCCACCCCTGCTGACAAGGTCGAATGCCTTGGTCAAATCAACGAAAGCAACATAGAGGGGTTTCTGTTATTCCGTGTACTTCTCCTGGAGCTGACGTAGTGAGAAAATCATGTCGACAGTTGACCTCCTTGCGCGAAAACCACATTGAGACTCAGGGTAGATTCATTCTGCCAGAGTTTGTAGACGTGCCAGAGATACACGAGCAAAGACTTTGCCGACAATACTCAGGAGAGAGATACTCCTGTAATTGTTGCAGTCGCTCCTATCACCCTTGTTCTTGTACAAAGTGATGATTTTGGAGTCGCGCATATCCTGTGGTATGGCTCCTTCCTTCCAGCACTGACAGAGGACCTTGTGTAAAGGTTGGAGGAGTGAGCTCTTGCAGTGTTTGATCAAGTCTGGAGGAATCCCATCATTGCCAGGAGCTTTCCCTGGGGTCAGACTATCAATTGCCTTGCTGAGGTCCTTAATGGTTGGTATGGAGTTGAGTTCATCCATAACTGGTAGACAATCGATGGCATCAATGCCTGAGCTAACAACATTTTCCCTCAAGTAGAGCTCAGAGTAGTGTTTTACCCAGTGTTCTACCTGCTTGCTTTTATCGGTGATTATTTCACCGCTGGATGACTTCAGGGGTGCTGTCTTGCTCTGCGATGGGCCAAGGCCTTGATACCATAATACATCAGTCTGATGTCACCTGTCACGATGCTGTCTGAATGTCCTCACTGAGCCGGAGCCTGTTGCACTTTGCTTTTAGCAGCTTGAAGAGCCTGGATTGGTTGGTCGGATGGTGAGCGCTTGTACTCTGTGAGAATTGCAAGCTTGGCTTCAATGACTGGAGTCATGATGTTGGACTTTGCCTCAAACTAGTCACTGCTCTTTGTGGTCTTTCTTCCAAAGATAGAGAGTGCTGATTCGTGGATGGGGTTGCGAAGGTATGACCATTGTTCTGTTGCAGTATCTCCTTGTGAGGAGGTAGTCATAGCACCCTGTACTGACTTGGCAAACTGGTCAACCTTTTTTGACTGTTTCACCTCTGTTGTGTTGATGCAAGGTTTTCCAGTTTGTTTGGAGTGGTGGATTTTCTTCAGACGTAGTTTGATCTTGCAACATACTAAAGCATGATCCGTATCGCAATCTGCAATGTGGTATGAGCGGGTGATTAGTACAGAGTTAATGAAAGAGTGCCTGGTGATGATCATGTCTAGTTGGTGCCAGTGTTTAGACCATGGTTGTCACCATGAGACCTTGTACTGTGACTTCATCTGAAAGTAGGAGTTAGTTACACACAGGCCGTGATAGGAGCAGAACCCCAGGAGACGTTGTCCATTGTCATTTATTTTGCCAATTCCAAAGTGGCCAGGACAAGATGGCCAGGAATTGTTATTGGCTCCCACTCTGGCACTGAAGTCACCAAGGACCGTCACTGGGAATATTCCTGACAACAGCTTCTAATTTGTCGTAGAACATGTCTTTTGCCTTAGAGGTGGAGTTCAAGGTAGGGGCAGACACACTGACGAGAGATACTGGGCCATGACTGGTGTGTAAGCGGAGAGTCATTAGATAGATAGATAGATAGATAGTTACTTTATTCATCCCCATGGGGAAATTCAACTTTTTTTTCCAATGTCCCATACACTTGTTGTAGCAAAACTAATTACATACAATACTTAACTCAGTAAAAAATATGATATACATCTAAATCACTATCTCAAAAAGCATTAATAATAGCTTTTAAAAAGTTCTTAAGTCCTGGCGGTAGAATTGTAAAGCCTAATGGCATTGGGGAGTATTGACCTCTTCATCCTGTCTGAGGAGCATTGCATCGATAGTAACCTGTCGCTGAAACTGCTTTTCTGTCTCTGGATGGTGCTATGTAGAGGATGTTCAGAGTTATCCATAATTGACCGTAGCCTACTCAGCGCCCTTCGCTCAGCTACCGATGTTAAACTCTCCAGTACTTTGCCCACGACAGAGCCCGCCTTCCTTACCAGCTTATTAAGACGTGAGGTGTCCCTCTTCTTAATGCTTCCTCCCCAACACGCCACCACAAAGAAGAGGGCGCTCTCCACAACTGATCTATAGAACATCTTCAGCATCTCACTACAGACATTGAATGACGCCAACCTTCTAAGGAAGTACAGTCGACTCTGTGCCTTCCTGCACAAGGCATCTGTGTTGGCAGTCCAGTCTAGCTTCTCGTCTAACTGTACTCCCAGATACTTGTAGGTCTTAACTCCATTTTCTGGTGGCTCCACCATTTGCAATAAGGAGTTCCTAACAGCAAACCCACTCCATGCTCGCGGGACTCGTCTTGGTTCTTTCCCTGCCAGAAAAATGTGTAGTCCCTTTCCTTCAGTGTACCTGAATCTGCCAAACCTGTTTCTTGTAGGGCAGCTATATCTACCTTGAGCCTCAGTAGCTCATTGTTAATGACCGCTGTTTTTCGTGCATCTTCGATATCCTTGAGGTTTTGGTCAAGTCCAGTCATCATTGTGTGGACATTCCAACATCCCAACTTGAGGGGATTTGTCTTTTTCGATTTTGTTTTCTCTCTTTTTCTGGTGCAGTAGTTACAGTCAGCTCTTAGTGGAATAATCCATTATCTCCATGCACCCAATGAAGAAGACTGACAGTGGTGGGACAGCACCTTATTGGCTGGGGGCTGCCCAGCTTGAGGCGGACAGACGCTGTTCAGTGAAACGTGATGGTCTCTCCCACCATCAGAAGCAACCCCTGGCGCTATGCTCTACACCAATCAAGCATTATGATTTAAAACCAGTAACTGCTGCCTCCCATGTTTGTCTGGTGCTATAAAGCGAAGCTGGAGTGGCCTCTCCAGAGTGCAAGCCAGGGCAGAATTGATAAGGAGATCCATCTGTTGCCCATGCAGTGGGACCCCCCCCCCCCCACCCATGCTGATGACAGGTCCAAAGGAACGACAAAAGTCAATACAGTTTGGTGTCAGCAGCATAACAGGAGTTGCCGTGCTGGTGCTGGATATTATTTCAGTATCATTATATTCATGTTTTGTCTTGAAAATTGATTACACTACTTTGCAAAGTGGTGTCTTATTACACTATTCTCCAAAGTGGTATATTAAAGCTGAGCTATAATATACTTTAACATCGTTGCTACACTCAAGCTAGGGAGTTAATTTAACATATAAAACTATCTCATAATTTCCATCATTTAATAGAAATCTGTAGTAATAGTTAAAATCCAAAGGAAAGATGTTTACCTTAGTAAACATTAATTTTCAGTTCCGGATGGATTGCCCAAGTGTAATGAACATTTATTATAAAGTATTACTGATCGAAAATGGAAAAAACCCAAGCATTGTCTGACACTGATTTCACATCTTTCATTTGATCCATCATAAAGTATTTTGGTATGATAATGAAGTAACATACTTTCTACATAAGTAGGACAGCAGTTTCCTCCTTCAAGTACAGTGGCAGAGCTGCTGATTTACTATTCAATGAGCACTGATAGCACAGTTAAAGCCCTATTTCTTTAAAGTAGTAATTGATGTTGAGTAGGGGAAGTGAATAAAAAGAAAATTAAGGAAACCAAGAAATACTTGATTGTGAATAAGTAATATTTAAACAATTTTTATTGGTCCATCATTTACAGTGAGAAATATTTTAGTACTTATTACAAAGTGGATAACAACATTTGACAAGCCTAGGCAAATTTTATAGTTGCAACTAGTTGTTTTAACAAAATCAGAACAGTTCTTAATTCTAATTGATACAAAACATATTCATAACATTAAATGTTGTTCAATAATCTCCAAATGTTAGAAAATGGAATCCTTCCAATTAATCCTATGAGACAGTAGGTAGATAAAGTCGAATGGAATGAATGAAACATTATTTGGTAACATTTTATATCTTTTTAGTGTTACCAACCTTTCTGATCTCTATCAAGCCAGAAAAGCACTACATTTCTTTTGAGGAATTTGAAAGATTTACAATAACCATAACAGCAAGGTAATTATTTACACTTTTTTTTCTTTTGTGATATTTAAATTTTATTTTAAGTCATTTCTTGATATTTATGTTATCAATGTAAAAGCAAAATTTCCAAGTTCAAAGTAATTCATTATCCGAATATGTATATAATATATAATTTGAGATTCATCTTATTGCAGATAGCCACAAAACAAAGAAACAAAATAGAAACCATTCAAAGAAAACACCCACACAACAAGATCATCAGACGACAAATTGCGCCAACAGGAAAAAGCTAACAAATAACACACAAAACATTAAACATCAAACTATAGTCCTCAAAAATTAGTTCAAAATGCCACCATTATCATACAGTCTGGACATTGAAAGCAGTTTATATTAAGGCTGTCAGTAATTTGAATGTAATTTCCTTACCTTGCTAACATGTAGCTTTAACTTTTAATACATAAACAATGGTACTATTTGGAACTTTTGTGGAAATAAATTAGCCTGGTGGCCACTGTCCCAAAATAAAGTTATTAAATGGTGGCTAATCCAGTTAAATTAACAGATTGTTCTGATGTGGTAAAGCACAGATACTTTTTTATTTATAGTACCATGTAAAAGTCTTAAGGCCCATATATATAGTGAGGGTGGCTAAGACTTTTGCGCAGTACTGTATGTTATGTTTTTCCAGTTACCAAGTAACATTTAATACTACTAACCTAATACAAAGTTAAGAACTGTTATTTCTGATTCCCCAGCTATATACCCTATATACCTAAGACTAATGCATATATTGGTACTTTAATTTTAATGAACATTAACGGAATCTAAAAGTAAACAAGATGAGAAGGCACCTAATTGATTATTTGGAGATGACATTTTTCTTATATCATGTGACCATTAAAGCTTAGGGTGCAAATGTGTGAAATGAGTTCTGTTTTGATGACTAAAGTAACTGTGTTATAGCCACTATTAGTTATCTGTTTCATAAGATGAATTAAACATTTAATAGACATTCTGTTTATCAGATTTGAGATTTTTTTTTAATGCCAGAAACATTACAAACTAATGGCAGAGGCATTTCAAGTTTAAAGGAAACCGTAACAACTCCTTTATTGCCAACCAAACACAGAACATAAAGCGCGGTGAAAACTTCATGTCATTACGTCATCATGTCAGACCAACCTCTTAAAGTGAACCTCATCTTAATGTCTGTGGTTGTGAGTTATGTGTATGTTTCTACCCCTTACCTTACCCCACAATAACTTCAAAACATTTCTTCAATTTCCATCATATAAATGATTTTATTTTTGACTGTTGCTCTTTCTGTACTGTGAAAATTAATTTAATTGTGAGTTGCATGTATATAAATACAGGGAACTTGAATTCATGGAGTTATACAGCACAGAAACAGTCTCTTTGGCCCAACTCATCCATTCCAACCAAGTGTCGGCATTTGTCCCAAATCCCTCAAAACCAGGGGTTCCCAACCTTTTTTATACCATGAACCAGCACCATTAAGCAAGGGGTCCATTGACGCCAGTTTGGGAACCCCTGCTCTAAACCTTTCCTATCATGTATCTGTCAAAATATAGTTATACCTGCCTCTACCACCTACTATGGTAGCTCGAACGATAAATCCACCACCATCTGTGCATAAATTTGCCCCTCAGACCCCCTTTATAAGTATCTTTCTCCTCTCAACTTAAACCTAAGTTTTCAAGATTTCCCCCTGGGGAAAATATTGTGACTATCTCTCCTATTAATGTCTCTCATAATTGGATATAAGGAGGATGGAGGGATATGGACGTGGTGTTGGTACAAGGGATTATTGTTTGAGTATCTTTGATTTGCTTTTTAGCTGGTTTGGCACAGTATTGTGAGAAATGGCCTGTTCCTGCGCTGTTTTCTTCTATGATCTACAATTAAATGCAGTAAATCTCTATAAGATGACCCCTTGCCTCTTCTCCATTAGGTGACTGTGTCCTACTATTCAAAATCTCACTTTCAATAATACTCCTCAGCATTCTGCCTTTCATTTTTGCTGTCCAGGCCTGGTTTAACTTCCCAAAATATATCACTGTGAACCTGTCTGTTAAACTTCATCTGCCATTTCCTTGCTGACTTTCCCAGTTTTCCGAGAAACAGTTGTAACATTAGACAAATACTTTATTCTCCACTGAAAAACATTGCCTCATTTTTACTACCAGCAGTTATGGTCGAAATGACAATAAAAATGACTTGACTTGACTCTATCACCAATTGGCAAATTACTACTCATGTTACCAGCACTTCAAATTATTAAAGTCTATGATAAACAATAATGGAGTCAACACCATTCCCCGCAACACTTACTGCTTATAGGTCTCCGATGTGGAAAAACTGCCCTTGACTACCACCCTCTGTCTCTTAAAACCAAGCCTATTTTGTATTGATTTTGCTATCTCACATAGATTCTTACCCACTGGAATAGCTGACCATGAGGGACCTTGTCAAAGGAACTGCTAGATTCCAGATAAACAATTTCCACCTCCCTGAACTTGTCAAATCTCTTAATTGTCTCCTCAAAATACTCAGTCAAATTTGGGACACATGCTCTCTCATGAATAAGCCAAAATGACTATTCCTAATCAGCTGACAAGAAAATCTGCAGATAGGAACACAACACTGGAAGAACTCAGCAGGTCAGGCAGCATCTGTGAGAAAAGAGCAGCCAATGTTTCGGGCCGAGACCCTTCATCAGGAATGGGGGGGAAGAGAGGACCGAAGCCCAGTAATAGAGATAGGGGAGGGGGTAGGGCCTAGAGGCACCAGGTGGTCTCCAAAAATCTGCAGATGCTGGAATTCCTAGCAACACACACAAAATGCTGGAAGAACTCAGCAGGTCAGGCAGCATCAATAGAAAAGAATAAACGGTTGATGTTTCGGGCCAAGTAACTTCTTCAGTCCTGATGAAGAGTCTCACCGCAAAACGATTGACGGTTTACTCTTTTCCATAGATGCTGCCTGACCTGCTGAGTTCTTCCAGCATTTTGTGTGTATCCTAATCAGCTGTTTTTCCAAATGCAATAGGTTCTCGCTCCACTGAAGCAAGGCCTGTAGTTCCTTGGTTTCTCCTTGTATCCTTCTTTAGATAAAAGCACAACTCCAATTTTCTGGTATCTCACCATGACTTACGAAGATATAAAAATCTCTGCTAGACTCTTATTAATTTCTTCATCTTGAGATGAAAATGCACTGTTAAAATCATTATTTTTGTGAACTGCATTACTTAGGTTCACAATTAACTGATTTTTTTTGCAATTTTACAGATATTTTTATGGAAAAAAAGTGTCATCTGCATCTGTCTTTGTGCGTTTTGGAATTATTGACAAACACGGTACAAAGCAACTAATGCCACATGCAGCACAGCATGTTCTGGTAAGAGAAACTAATTATGATAAACACTAAATTGTCATAGATTTTGTGATTTTTCAGCAAAGGTTCATAGAAACATAGAAAACCTACAGCACAATACAGGCCCTTCAGCCCATAAGGTTGTGCCAAACATGTCTCTACCCTAGAAATTACTAGGCTTACCCATAGCCCTCTGTTTTTCTAAGCTCCATGTACCTATCCAAAAGTCTCTTAATAGACCCTATCGTATCCACTTCCACCACCTTTGCTGGCAGCCCATTCCATGCACTCACCACTCTCTGAGTAAAAATTTTACCCCTGACATCTCCTCTGTACCTACTCCCCATCACTTTCAACCTGTGTCCTCTTGCGGCAACCATTTCAGCCCTGGGAAAAAGCCTCTGGCTATCCACACGATCAACACCTCTCAACATCTTATACACCTCTATCACTGTCACCTCTCATCCTCCGTCGCTCCAAGGAGAAAAGGCCGAGTTCACTCAACCTATCCTCATAAGACATGCTCCCTTATCCAGGCGACATCCTTTTCAATCTCCTCTGCACCCTTACTATGGCTTCCACATCCTTTCTGTAGTGAGGCGACCAAAACTGAGCACAGTACTCCAAGTGGGGTCTGACCAGGGTCCTATATAGCTGCAACATTACCTCTTGGCTCCTAAATGCAATTCCACAATTGATGAAGGCCAATACATCATATGCCTTCTCAACCACAGAGTCAACCTGCACAGCTGCTTTGAGCATCCTATGGACTCGGACCACAAGATCCCTCTGTTCCTCCACACTGCCAAGAGTCTTACCATTAATACTATATTCTGCCATCATATTTGCCCTACCAAAATGAACCACTTCACACTTATCTGGGTTGAACTCCATCAGCCACTTCTCAGCCCAGTTTTGCATCCTATCAATGTCCCGCTGTAACCTCTGGCAGCCCTCCACACTATCCACAACACCTCCAACCTTTGTGTCATCAGCAAACTTACTAATCCACCCCTCCACTTCCTCATCCAGGCCATTTATAAAAATCACAAAGAGTAAGGGTCCCAGAACAGATTCTTGAGGCACTCCATTGGTGACCGACCTCCATGCAGTATATGACCCATCAACAACCACTCTTTGCCTTCTGTGGACAAGCCAGTACTCGATCCACAAAGCAATGTCCCCTTGGATCCCATGCCTCCTTACTTTCTCAATAAGCCATGCATGGGGTACCTTATCAAATGCCTTGCTGAAATCCATATACACTACATTTACTGCTCTTCCTTCATCAATGCGTTTAGTCATATCCTCAAAAAATTCAATCAGGCTTGTAAGGCTTGACCTGCCCTTGACAAAGCCGTGCTGACTATTCCTAATTATATTATACCTCTCCAAATGTTCATAAATCCTGCCTCTTGGGATCTTTTCCATCAACTTACCAACCACTGAAGTAAGACTCAATGGTCTATAATTTCCTGGTCTATCTCTACTCCTGTTCTTGAATAAAGGAACAACATTCGCAACCCTCCATTCCTCTGGAACCTCTCCCGTCCCTATTGATGATGCAAAGATCATTGCCAGAGGCTCAGCAATCTCCTCCCTCACCTCCCACAGTAACCTGGGATACATCTCATATGGGTCCGGCAACTTATCCAACTTGATGCTTTCCAAAAGCTCCAGCACATCCTCTTTTTTAATATCTACATGCTCAAGCTTTTCAATCTGCTGCAAGTCGTCATTATTATCACCAAGAGACTTTTCCATTATGAATACTGATGTAAAGTCTTCATTAAGTACCTTTGCTATTTCCTCCAGTTCCATACACACTTTCCCACTGTCACATTTGATAGGTTCTATTCTTTCACATCTTATCCTCCCTGCTCTTCACATACTTGTAGAATGCCTTGGGGTTTTCCTTAATCCTGCCTGTAAACAGTAGAGTTATGTAAGAAACTGGGAACAAGGGAATGAATCAGATACATCTCCTTATATGAGGTTAAATATATACATACAAATCTAGTGCTGTGCACTTCAAAACATGACCACTTATAACCAAGAAAACCAAAGACAACTGATTCATAGGAGTATCATCATAAGGAAATTTCCATCAGAGCAGACACCATCGAACGTTGTCATGGGCAAATTGGTGTAACTCTCTACCTCACAAAACAATAGGTATTCCCTTACAGTAATTCAAAAACATCAACACTCTTTCAAAGGCATTTTTGACAACCAATAAATCCTGCTTTTAAGCATGAACAGCAACACTTGTATCTTATCTTTGAGTAAATGAAAGCCATGCTTTTTATAAATTCTTGACTATTGATACTTTTTATCTTTTCTCATAAATCCTTATAACCACATATATATATTAAAGAGGTTCCCTGTGTAAACCTCATATATTTATAATTGCATCCTTAGCTTTATGGTAGCTTTGTTCCTCCCGGTTTCCAGGTATGCAGTGCTCCTACTTTCCAAACTGCTTTAAGACATACTTTTTGACTGTAAAACCAAATAGCATGAAATGAATGTCTATTCTAACAATAGGGTTGGAATATATTAATTAAACTGAAAATTGGATGATTCCTGCACATTGATCAAATTATTCTTGCTCCCGGTTGTGTTCATTGATCTAATTATATCTGTTCCAGATCTGCTATACTTCAAGAATCCACATGGCTTCAATTCCTTGTGACCAATAATAAGGCGGATCTACTTGTTTTATATTAAACTGTTTATAGTGAATACTTCCTGGTCACTTTAATTCCTATTACAATCTTAAATTCTATTTTGTATGTTAATATTTTATAATAGTAAAACTAAATTTGACACTTTTTCATCAGACCAAGTGGCAGAGTTGCATTTCTATTGCTCAGCTCCTCATTTTTAAAATTGGAATCAAAACCTCTGTCACAGCTATGCCTACTTTGGCTATCTGTCAATTCTGCCACAACTTTTAGATCCTACAATATCTGTGGCCTGCTACTGTTTCTTCTTTTTGCCTGCCAAATGGGGGATTTTGGGAAGCCAGTACCAGGTTGTTTGCTTTTGGATTGTAGACGTAAGGAGAGGGAAACCTAAGGTCCTTAACGGCGGATCAGAGATGGAGAAAGTTAGCAACTTTAAATTCCTGCATGTAACTATTTCAGAGGACCTGCCCTGGAATCAGCAGACAAATGCAATTATGATGAAAGCCTAGCAGCACCTCTACTTCCTTAGGAGTCTGCAGAGATTCAGCATGACATCTAAAATTTTGACAAACTTTTATAGATGTTTAGTGGAGAGTGTATTGTCTGGCTGCATCACAGCCTGGTATCACCAATGCTTTTGAACGTCCTACAAAAGGTAGTGGATTCGGCCTAGTACATCACAGGTAAAGCCCTCCAAACCATTGAGCACATCTACATGAAATGCTATCATAGGAAAACAGCATCCATCATCAAGGATCCTCACCACCCAGGCCATACTCTATTCTCACTGCTGCCATCAGGTAGAAGATACAAGAGCCTCAGGACTTGCACCACCAGCTTCAAGAACAGTTACTTCCCCTCTACTATCAGGCTCTTGAACAAAAGAGGATAAGTACACTCACTTGTCCATCCATTGAGATGTTCCCACAATCAATGACCTTACTTTAAGGCTTTTTTATCTTGTTATTTCATGTTCTCATTATTCATTGTTATCTATTTGCACCTGCACAGTTCATTGTCTTCTGCACGTTACATGATCTTTCATTGATCATGTTATAATTACTATTATATAGATTTGCTAAGTATGCCATCAGGAAGATGAATCTCAGGGTTGTATGTGGTGACCTATAGGTACTCTGATTAAAAAAAAGTTACTTTGAACTTTGAAGTTTGATTTCAAGGCAGTGAAGCAAAAGCCAAAAGCAGCACGGAGGCAATGGGGATCCAAATATTTTATCTCCTGTTCTTGCTTTCAGGCCTTGTCCAAACATTCTCACACTGTGATCTCATATTCCTTCTCCTTTCTCTCCCTTAATGTTCCTCCCCTGACTTGCCTTCTGATTTTGAGTTCTACTTCCATGCAAACCCCTATAGCTTTTACGGTATTTCAGCCAATATAACCCTTTTTTACCATCTTCCCTTGAATCTAATCACTCATCATTTATATATTCATATTTTATCTTGGATGAATGTACATCCAATGAACTGGTGTTCCTATTTGTCGTCCTTGATTTGCAAAAGCAAGTACATGATCAATGTTTGCATTCAGTGAGTCACAAGATTGCATTGTTCAGGACAATCAAAGTCAGAATTAAAGTTTAGTTTTTTTTGGAGACTTGGGTACAGTATTAAATAAAATTAACAAATTTTTATTTTTATCAGATGTTCAATGGAGTAACAACTATAATGTTCGACCCTAAAACTGCAACTGAATTAATTAACCGATATGGTATTGAAGATCTTCATGAAGATTTTTTGTACATTGGAGTGACAGTTCAAGATTTGTCAGGTATAAGATAATAATTCTTTACTAACGAGCTAAAAAAAGTTCATGTATATTCCACATTCTGCTGCACTGAAAGAGTGAGTGAAACAGACTGAGAAGCTATGTGAGTCTGATGTTTCTTACAATGAGAAAGGCCTTACCACCTTGATACTGTGATCCATCACGTTGTATTCATCAGTCTATAGACTGGAGTTTAGAGCTCACTTATCCTGCTTTTTTTTTTACCAAATTTCTGTCATATCTTTTTAAAGTTCCAACAAAGCCTTGTAGCCCCAGGTGATTACTTCTGTAATGTCAAGGATCTGTCAGGAAATGCAGAGGAGACGTGACCCAAAAGCAGAGCAGTGGAAACGGCTTTTGTAGTAAACAATATTTTACTAATATAATATAATATAATAGTGACTCTTGTTAGCTGAGTAGAGACTGGAAGGTGCCTGCCTGTGTAGGCCTAAAAGGATCTGCAAACCCTTCAATAGTTTATTAATCTTGTTCATACTTCATCCAGCCATGGTTCCAAAGTCAGAAACTTTTATGAAGAAGCAAACACATGACATTCCAAAATTGTCTGTCTTATTTTAGTTACACATTTGAATGTTAATATCCTTGCATGATAATCATTCTCGGAAAAACTGCAGGGGTCTTTCAACCTGAAAGGGCTTTAACAATGTTGCATGTGTCCTAAAAATAAGTCCCAAAGATGTCTGCTCTTGGTTGATGTGAAATTAGTTTGATAACTGTCAACTCAGTGGTTCTCTTAAAAATGTAAAGTATTAAGATTCCTGACAGGCCGGTCAGGAATTGCTCCAGTCAAAAATAATCTGTTTTTGTTGCATTTACTGTTAGCTGGACTATCTGAAGATGCTGAATATAGTGAAGTTAAATTTACCACCTCACCGTATTTAATTAACCTGGTTGGAACTCCACTTTTTGTAAAACCTGGGCTTCCATACAACGTCATAGTAAGTAAGAAGAGTTGCATTTTCATGCAGCATGAATCTGACCGATTTGGTGGATTTATTTGTTCTTCCAACTTTCCTTTTTGTATAAAGTTGTAAATGATGATATTCAAATCATCACAATCCCTTCAGAGCAGGGGTTCCCAATCTTTTTTTATGCCATGATCCAATATCATTAAGCAAGGGGTCTGTAGATCCTAGGTTGGGAACCCCTGCTTTGGAGCAACCCATTAGGAAGCACCAATTTCATCACATTCTCTTGTGTAGATGTGGATGAAGTGGACAAATCAAATGGTCCTGTTTTTTAAATAATTTTGCAAAGGTGCAAGCAAGACAACAGATGTTGGTAATCTACTTCAAATTGTTACTGTGAATAAAATGGAAACTTAATTTCTTTTATAATTAAAGAGATGGTTGAAATTTTACCCTAAATAAGTCATTCCTTTCATTTGCCAAAAATTGCTGTAATGTTTTAATTTTTAAGAATTTATATTGTTTTTAAATATAAATAAATCAATGTTTAGGAGTGGGTTACTTTAAGGAGTGCACTTCTGAAGGTGATTTCTCACTATTGAGCATTATAAGAAGCATAAAATTGGGTATATGGATATTGATGTTAATGGCACTGTATTGCTAACTCAGCATGATGGAAGGTCCTTGTTTGGTGGTACAGTGGTACTGCTAGTATCCATCCTTCCTCACAGTTGCAGTGATACACACTTAATCCTGACCTCTGTGTACCTCCTTCAATTGTGTAGGTCTTTTTCAGAAGCGCTAGTCTCCTCCCATAACTCAAAGACATTGTAGGTTGTTAGAAGGTTAGTTAGCACTGGTGGGAGTGAATGGAGATGGTAGGAATTTGGAGAGAATAAAAAGGGATTAGCATCGAGCAAATGTAAGAGGGTGCTCGATTGTCTATGTGGTCTCTGAGGATCAAGAGCCAAGTTAATGTGCTGGATGATTCTATTTGAGATCACTTTTACAACTTCCTTTTAACCCTGAAGGTTATTTTAATTTATTAGCAATTAAATTTATAATGTATTCATTGTTTTGATGGTAAAATTGATGACACAGTTGTATTATGCACCATGTGATGATCTGCAATGTGCTGGCACAATAGCATAGCAGGATTTGGGATGCAGTGTTGAAGTTGTGCAAGACATTGGTGAGGCTGAATTTGGAATATGGTGTTCATTCTTCTAAGGGAAAGATGCCATTAAGCTAGAATTAGAAACCTGTTTATTATCACTGACATAACATAAAGTGTGTTGTTTTATGGCAACACTACATTGCAAGTCAAAAAATTACTATACATTACAATAAAAATTTTAAATATTTTATATATATATATAGAGTGCAAGGTAATGTTTGTGGGCTCATGGACAATGAAGAAATCTGACAGCAGATGGATGAGGTTACTCCTATAAGGCTGTGTGTGCCTTCCCTGAAGCTCCACCTCAATAGTAGTAATAAGATGAGGGCATGTCCCAGATGGTGATGGTTCTTCACGATAGATGCCGCCTTCTTGAGGCATTGCCTTATGAAGATGTCCTTGATGGTGAGGAGGCTTGAACCCATGTTGGAACTGGCTGAGTCCATAGTCCTCTACAGTTTTTTTTGATCCTGTTTATTTGAGCCACCATACTAGGCAGTGATGCAACCAATCAGAATGCTCTTCAAGGTGCATCTGTGGAAATTTGCTAGGGTCATGGGTGACATACCAGATCTCTACAACCCCTGGTGAAGTATAGCCACTGATGTCCTTTTTTCATAATTCCATTAATATGTTGGGCCCAGTATATATCCTCAGATGTTGACATCCAGGAACTTGAAGCTGTTCAGACTTTCCACTGCTGACTCCTCATCAAGACACTCTCTGATCTTCCCCTTCCTGTTGTCTACAATTCTTGGCCTTGCTTATATTGAGTGCAAGGTTGCTAGTGCAACACACTCACCAGATCTCATTCCTGTACACTTCTTTGTCACTTTCTGAGATTCTGACAACAGTGGTGTCATTACTGAATTAATAGGTGGTCTTTGTCTGGCCACACATTCATGAGAGTTGAGGAGTGGGCTAGGTAGGCATCCTTGAGGTGTGCCTGTGTTGATTGTCAGCAAGGAGGACACATTATTACTGATCTGCACTGACTGTGATCTCCCAATAAGGAAGACAGGGATCTAGTTGCAGAGGGAGGTACAGAGCCCCAAGTTTTGAAGTTTGTTGATTATATTACTGATACTGTTAAACACTACACTGTAATTGATAAACAGTAACCTGACATAGGTATTGTTCTTGCCAGGTGGTCCAAGGTTGAATGTAGAGCCAGTAAGGTTGTGTCTGTGCTAGAAGTTTAATGATAATTGCAGTGGGTTCAGGTCCTTGCTCAGGCAGGAATTAATTCTATCCATGATCAATCTCTCAAAGCACTTCATCACAGTAAATGTATGACTGGGCGATAGTTGTTGAGGTAGCTCACTTTGCTCTTTTGAAGCAGTTAGGAACCTACAATTGCACCTGTGAAAGAGTGCAGAGGAGATTTGTGAGGATATTGCCAGGACTGAGTTATGGAGAGAGGTTGGGTGGATTGGGACTTTTTTCATTAGAGCCTGGGAGAATGAGAAGTGATCTAATAGAGGGTGAATGAGATCGTAAGAGGCATAGATAAAGTGAATGCAGTCTTTTTTCCCTGGGTTGAGGAACCAAGAAATAGAGGATATAGGTTTAAGGTGAAAAAAGAGCAATTTAGTAGGAACCTGAGGGGCAACATTTTTCACCGAAAGTGTGGTTAGTATTTAGAAGAGCTGCCAGAAGAAGTTTAGGTAGGTATGTTAACAACATTTAAGAGGTATCTGGACAGGTATAGTACATGGATAAGAAAGGCTTAGAGTGATACAGTCCAAATGCTTTAATGGGAATCTTGGTCAGTATGAACCAGTTTACAGAAGGGCCTGTTTCTATGCTGCATGACTCTAAATGAATCTAAACAAAAAGCACAGCCTCCAAACAAGGAGTTGATCATTCTGGATAGAAATGGGAAGAACTTTCTCTATCCAGAGGTAATAAATCTTGGAATTTACTCTGCAAACAGGCTGTGGAGGTTCAGTAGACTATATTCTAGACAGAGATCGATGGATTATTTGATAGTAAGTGAATCAAGGGATATGGAATGTACAAGAAATTAGCAGAGTTAAAAGATCAGCCAGTATCTTTACCTTAGCTATGTTTAAGCAGGCATATAGAGCCATATTTCCTATTCTTGTTTTAATCTTATTTGTTCTTATGGATGCTGAGAATGAAATTTCTGTACTAATTTTGTCTTGCATCTATAGGAATTATTTATATAATGTAATATATTGGATTCTATTTCACCTCATATTAACTTTTTTTTAACAGGTCCAAGTAAAAGACATTTTGGGATATCCAGCTGGAAATGTTGCAGTTACATTTTCTGCAAAGGCAGTTTTTGAAGACAGTGGAAGTCAAGACATATATCTATCAAAGTTGAATAGCAGAAAGATGACCAAAATAAATGATGGAACTGCAATGTTTACTATCAATCTTCCAGCTGAACTTCAAGAATTAGAATTTAAGGTCAGTTGACAAAAACAGGAGATCCCATTCAAGACATAAGTACAAATTGCAGTCTACAGTATAAAGATTAGATTAATAAAGGTGATCTGAGATATACAATGGGCACTGAATGCAAATATTGTTTATGTTTTTTCAATCCAGAAGAAAGAAACATTTTGTGAGAAGGACTTGTAGGATAGAAATAATAGGAAGTGGAACATGAACAATGTCATCAAATATAAATAAAAGCAACTGGCTTTTTGAGATATTTTACACTGACAGGATTTTAATATTTATGTGCATTATATTTAATAAGAATTCCTCATTTTGATTTCCTTTCTGTTAAATTCTTCACTCATTGAATAAGCTGATAACTAGTAATTGTACTGTGCTGATAATCAGGATGAAGGTTATGAGAGTAGCTGAGGATAACTTGCCATCATATCTTTCTTGAAAGATACATAAATAGCATTAAATGGCCTACCATTTTATGAGATGAGTATTGGAATACAAAGGGAATGTTGAGGAAAAAGTGGTTTAGATTTGGAAGTCTAAGTACACATTTCTGTAACCCAAGAAACATCAGTCTGACAATAGAGGCACTTAACTTGATTGCATAACTAAATTAAAATTTCAAAATAGCCACAAGTGCAAGGACTAAATCTAAAGTAATTTTTTAAAATTAGAAAATACTGGAAATACTCAGGTCAGTCAACATCTGTGAACAGAGACATAGAGTCAAAATTTTAGGGCATGGAAACAGTTAGTAAATATTTTAAAATGTGCAAAAATGAGGAGGAGAAGGAGCAGCTCAGAAATGAAGCCATATAAATCCATCCAAACACCTTTGAAACTGGACAGGAATAAGCATGAGAACCCTGCACGGCCTAAAGGGTATCTGCTATACAAGGATGAGTTTCCTGAGTAAGAGAGGCCTTGAGGGCAATAAAAGGAGACACTCTTCTGTGTCCCATCCATACGATGGAAAGAAAAGCACTTTCTTGACTTGTTTTGGTCTATTTCTCTCATTCAGTTGACCTGGTAACAAAGTAGTGGTGGTTAAATTACTCAGTTAGCAATTAAAATGATGAATCATTGATTCAGGGACATGAGTTTGAATCCCATGAGTGTCAGTAGTAATAAACCATGGAACTTTTAATTTTTAATCAGTATCCCAGGTGTTTAATTAATGTCCTTCAGAGAAGAAACTGTCTCATTCTAAAGTGGTATGGTTCATATATGACACCGGATTCATAAATATGGTTGGCTCATAACTGTTTCTTCAGTACAGAAACAGAAATGATGGACAGTACGTACTATAATGCACAAATGGATTTTAAAATGTATTTTTCCAGTAGAAGCCTGGGCAAATATGCCCAGAAGTGCAAAAATACACTTGGTGTCCACTTTATTACATACCTGCCGTACGTAATAAAGTAGCCACTGAGTGTATGTTTGTGGTCTTCTGCTGATGTGCCCATCTTCTTCAAGGTTCGATGTAGGATGAGAGGCAGAATTTATGAACATTTGTAGAGGTATACAGGTGTCCCCTGCTTTTCGAACGTTCGTCTTACGACAACTCACTGTTACGAAAGACCTACATTAGTACCTGTTTTCGCTAACCAAAGAGGGCTTTTGCTTTTACGAGAAAAAGACGCCCGCTTTATACATGTGTTTACCCCAAGAAAGACTACAATGACCGTGAAGCCTTGCACATGTGTGTACGTGCTGATTTTTTTTTTTCTCTCCAAATCGATTTTGGCTCGCTGTCTTCCTGATTTTTGATTAGTGAAACTACACCGTACCTACAATATTTCTACTTCATATAGGGTGTATATTTATCATGTCATTCCTGCTTTTACCATATGTTAGTGTTATTTTAGGTTTTATGGGTTATTTGGTATGATGTGGTGGGTTATTTTTTTGGGTCTGGGAACACACAGAAAAATTTCCCCATATAAATGAATGGTAATTGCTTCTTTGCTTTACAACATTTCAGTTTACTAACGGTTTCATAGGAACACTCTACCTTCGGATTGCGGGGGAAACCTGTAATATGATTAGGAATATTCAGCATGGCTTTGTCAAGGGCAGGTCATGCCTTACAAGCCTGATTGAATTTTTTGAGCATGTGACTAAACACATTGATGAAGGAAGAGCAGTAGATGTAGTGTTTATGGATTTCAGCAAGGCATTTGATAAGGTACCCCATCGAAGGCTTATTGAGAAAGTAAAGAGGCATGGGATCCAAGGGGACATTGCTTTGTGGATCAAGAACTGGCTTGCCCACAGAAGGCAAAGAGTGGTTGTAGATGGGTCATATTCTGCATGGAGGTCGGTGACCAGTGGAGTGCCTGAGGGATCTGTTCAGGGACCCTTACTCTTCGTGATTTTTATAAATGACCGGGCTGAGGAAGTAGAGGGATGGGTTTGTAAGTTTGATGATAACACAAAGGTTGGAGGTGTTGTGGATAGTGTGGAGGGCTGTCAGAGGTTACAGCAGGACATTGATAGGATGCAAAACTGGGCTAAGAAGTGGCAGATGGAGTTCAACCCAGCTAAGTGTGAAGTGGTTTGATTTTGGTAGGTCAAATATGATGGCAGAATATAGTATTAATGGTAAGACTCTTGGCAGTGTGGAAGATCAGAGAGATCATGGGGTGCGAGTCCATAGGACACTCAAAGCTGCTGCGCAGGTTGACTCTATGATTAAGAAGGCATACGGTGCATGGGCCTTCTTCAATCGTGGGACTTAGTTTAAAAGCCGAGAGATAATGTTAGAATATAGATATAGAATAGTACAGCACATTATAGGCCCTTCGGCCCACAATGTTGTGCTGACCCTCAAACCCTGCCTCACATATAACCCCCACCTTAAATTCTTCCATATACTTGTCTAGTAGTCTCTTAAACTTCACTAGTGTGTCTGCCTCCACCACTGACTCAGGCAGTGCATTCCATGCACCAACCACTCTCTGAGTGAAAAACCTTCCTCTAATATCCCCTTGAACTTCCCTCCCCTTAACTTAAAGCCATGTCCTCTTGTACTGAGCAGTGGTGCCCTGGGGAAGAGGTCCACTCTGTCTATTCCTCTTAATATCTTGTACACCTATCATGTCTCCTCTCATCCTCCTTCTCTCCAAAGAGGAAAGCCCTAGTTCTCTTAATCTCTGATCATAATCCATACTCTCTAAACCAGGCAGCAGCCTGGTAAATCTCCTCCGTACCCTTTCCAATGCTTCCACATCCTTCCTATAGTAAGGTGACCAGAACTGGACACAGTACTCCAAAGTGTGGCCTAACTAGAGTTTTATAGAGCTGCATCATTACATCGCGTTTCTTAAACTCTATCCCTCGACTTATGAAAGCTAACACCCCATAAGCTTTCTTAACTACCCTATCTACCTGTGAGGCAAATTTCAGAGATCTGTGGACATGTACCCCCAGATCCCACTGCTCCTCCGCACTACCAAGTATCCTGCCATTTACTATGTACTCTGCCTTGGAGTTTGTCCTTCCAAAGTGTACCACCTCACACTTCTCTGTGTTGAACTCCATCTGCCACTGCTCAGCCCACTTCTGCATCCTATCAATGTCTCTCTGCAATCTTCGACAATCCTCTACACTATCTACAACACCACCAACCTTAGTGTCATCTGCAAACTTGCCAACCCACCCTTCTACCCCCACATCCAGGTCATTGCAGCTATATAGGACCCTGGTCAGGCCCCACTTGGAGTACTGTGCTCAGTTCTGGTTGCCTCACTACAGGAAGGACGTGGAAACCATAGAAAGGGTGCAGAGGAGATTTACAAGGATGTTGCCTGGATTGGAGAGCATGCCTTATGAAAGCAGGTTGAGTGAACTTGGCCTTTTCTCCTTGGAGTGATGGAGGATAAGAGGTGACCTGATAGAGGTGTACAAGATGATAAGAGGCATTGATGGTGTGGATAGTCAGAGGCTTTTTCCCAGGGCTGAAATGGTAGCCACAAGAGGACACAGGTTGGGGAGTAGGTACAGAGGAGATGTCAGGGGTAAGTTTTTTATGTAGAGAGTGGTGAGTGTGTGGTATGGGCTGCCGGCAATGGTGGTGGAGGCGGATACGATAGGGTCTTTTAAGAGACTTTTGGATGGATACATGGAGCTTAGAAAAATAGAGGGCTATGGGTAAGTCTAGTAATTTCTAAGGTAGGGACATGTTTGGCACAACTTTGTGGGCTTAAGGGCCTGTATTGTGCAGTAGGTTTTCTATGTTTCTATTATGCTTTCAGAGATACTCTTCTGCACACCCCTGTTGTAATGTCACCTTTCTGTCAGCTTGAACCAGTCTGATCATTCTCCTCTGACCTCTCCCATTAACAAGGCATTTTTGCCTACAGAACTGATGCTCACTGGATGTTTTTTGTTTCTTGCACAATTTTCTGTAAACTCTAGAGACTGTGCGTAAAAAAAAAAAAAATCCCAGGAGATCAGCAGTTTCTGAGATACTCAAACCATCCGTCTAGCACCAACATTTATTCACTTAGATTACATTTCTTCCCCATTCTGATGTTTAGGCTGAACAACAACTGAACCTCCTAACCAAGTCTACGTGCTTTTATGCAGTGAGTTGCTGCCACATGATTGGCTAATTAGATATTTGCATTAATGAATAGGTGTACATAATAAAGTGGCCATTGAATGTAAATGTGTAACTAAATTTATAATGATATTATTACTTACTGTATATGTGCAAGAGAGCAGTTAAGATTGTAAACAAAGGGATTCCAGTGCTTCTAAGACCATTTTAACAGTTTTCTGACTGTTTCTGTTAGATGTATGACTTAAAATGTAATCTGTCCTATTTTTCAAAGTTTTCTGGTTATTATCGTCAGTGGACACAGTAGGTTTTCACCATACAAAAAGATACTGCTGCTAGGTTTTTATGCTAATACTGTTACCAGAGTTGAGTTGGAAGCTAATCATTTACCTATGCTAAATATGTATATAATCTGAATTTATTTCACTTATCTTCTAATGTAGACTACCCTTGATACTGAATACCCCTACTCCAAGGAATTCAGAGCAAAAGCTTATCACTCAAGATCCAAAAGCTACTTGTATATTACTTGGGCAGCCACTTTCCAAACATTCCGGGTTGGACAACACCTTAGTGTGAACCTCGTTGCAAGTAGTCCATACCTGAATAAAATAAAACACTTCCACTACCAGGTAAAAATAATTTACTATTGATATTTGGTATTTCATAGGTATTCACATGAATGTCTTTTATTTAGTAGGTATAAAAATATTTGACATTGGTTTGTAGATTTGTGATATGTTGCTGAAAATAGAATGTATGTAAGGTACAGTATTTCTGTCCATCACGCTTCAAATGAAGCTCTAAAACACAGGTTACAATGCCATAATTGAATCAATATTCATGTAGTATAAAACTTACTGAGAGTGGTACTATAAACAGACAAAATGTCTAAAATGAAACTTAGATCACAAATGGGATATGTGAAACCATCTGCTATTAATCAGGAGAAAATCAAAAAAATTGCAGCTGCTGAAAATTTAAGACAAAATGAGAAAATGCTGGGAATACTCAGCAGGTCAGTTGCATCTGTTGTAAGAGAAACAGTGAGCGTTTCAGGATGGAGATTCTTTATCAGAGATGAGAAGGAGATAAAAAATGTGTTAATCTGCTGGGAAGATAGGGAAAGAACTAATACCAGAGTGACTTGGAGTGAGACTGTGGGTGGGAAAGAGAACAATTTTTACACCTGATGAAGGGTCTTGGCCTGAAATATTGACTGTTTACTCTTTTCCGTAGATGCTGCCTGGGCTGCTGAGTTCCCTGGCATTTTGTGTGTATTGCTTTGATTTCCAGCATCTGCAGATTTTCTCTTGTTTGTGATTCAGCAACTATACTGCAAAGTCTCTTCCAGGGATGCCTACCCTAAAGAAGTTTAAATCTTCCCCTCGACGGGAGTTCAGTAAAAGCCCCTCTCACTGCTCCCCCTCTGTGATCGCTGACTCTTTGACCATGTGCTCACCCAGACCCACTACCACAGCCACTTATCCTTCCTGGGAGCATGTCTTCACTGCCATCTTGTGCCAGATGGCTTCCAGATCAGTTTTCAAGTTTTTTGATTCGTACCCTCTGAGGACCCCAGCTACTCACATTCAATAGACTGCTTCTCCCACCATGTTCTAGCTGCCACGCTTTCTGTCCTAAGGAGGTACCTGGGGACACTATCCCAGTTACTTCACAACTCTGGGATACTCTCTCCACTACCTGCAATGGTTTTTTTAAGTCCTTATGAAGGGTCTTGGCCCAAAACTTCATCTGTTTACTCTTTTCCATAGATGCTGTCCAGCCTGCTGAGTTCCTTCAGCATTTTGTGTATATCACTTTGATACCACTTTTACACCAGTTGTACTCAGTTATCAGTAACAATGCCCTGAACGCTTTATCTCCATTTTGAGTGGTCACACTCATAGGCCAGGGATCCCCAAGAGAATGGGGAAAATTTGCATTGTTTCAAGGAGTCTTTGAACACATTCTTGAATCTTATCTTCTGGCTGCCACATTCTGTAATCTCCGAAGCCTGAGCTCAGAATAGAATGTCTATTTATGGAGTCTGGTATCAAGAATGCAAAAATGTGGCCTACCTAACAGAACTGATTAAGCAAGAGCAAAGATCTCATTGATGAGGGATTTGGCCTGGGTGAGGACATTGACATTGATTCACTTATCCTTCCAGTAAGTTTGGAGGGTTTTGCAGTGACAGCAGAGGTGGTCAGCAGAGTGACCAACTGGCTGCAAGTAGTCCAGGACTCAGAAGCATGAAGGAGGGCAAAGATCATTACTGCCTCATAAGCCATACATTCTGCTAGGTCTGAAGTCTAGTTCTTCAAACATAATTTTCTTCAGTTGACCATGCTCATAAATTGAAAGTGATCAGTTTCATAATTGATACCTGAGAAGTGACTCCCAAGATATAAGCAGTAGTTTTCAAGGGTCTTGTCATGAATCTTTGTTGTTGAAGGCCAGCGTTGTACAATGGAGAAAAGTTTGGTGGAAGTCAATTGTCCTGTGGACTTTGAATGTAAAGCCTATCCTTTCAAAAACCTTAGTGAGCATGTTCAGTGAAATTGGAGATCAGCCTCAGAATGCATACAAACCATTGTCTGCAAATTAGGGCTTTCTCACTGAGACTTGGCTGACATTGATTTTGGAGGACAGCTTTTGGAGGTTGATCAGCTTTCCATTATTTCTATTGATTAACCTTGCTCTTGTGAAAAGATTGTTAGAGATCAGCATTGTAGTGAAAAAAGCTGGAAACAAGAAAGAGTTAAAAATCTCTTGTCAGAACTGGGGAAGTGACAAAAACCAAGTTTGTTTTAACTTGCTATGAATGTGGGGGAATGATGGATAAGACAAAGGGAATATCCCATAGGAATATCATATAGCTGTCATCTGTTCAAGGGGCTAATGAGAAACAGTTAGAAAGTGAGAATACAAACAATGCAGCAAAGAAATTGTAAAATGCAGGGCTGTAGTACATGTGCAGAAAGTCATGCTGTGCAAATGGAGAGAAAAAAAATGAATCAGCATCACAAATGGATGGTTTACACCAGAATTCACCAGAGGAAAAAAATCCAAGAAAAGTTATGACACAGAAGCAGGCAATTCAGCCAGTTCTGAAATGGACAGAGAAAAAGAGTTACAAAGGTGTAAACTTCAGTGTTGAGCCTGGAAGGCTGCAAAATAACCAGAAAGAAGATAAAATGCTAACATTGTGTGGGAGGCCATAGACAGACGCATCAGGCTAGGAATGAAGGGACAGAGAGGGCTTTAGTGTTGTCCCAATGATATGCAAGTATTCAATGAAACAGATTTGGTTTCTCAATTCTATTTAGTAATTTACATTGGAAAAAGTATAAATAAACTGCTTCTTCACAAGGAGGGAAGTGAAAGGACAGGTATTAAATCTCCTGGAGTTGCTTGGGTAAGTTCTTTGAGAAGGGCAATAGATGTACATTTTTGGTCATAATTCTATAAGAAGGATGTGGTGGCTTAGAGAGTATGCAGGAGAGTTTCACCTAGATGTTGACTGAACTACTGGTCTTTCATTATGGAGGGAGATTGGGATAGGCTGTGCTTGTTTTATTTACTGAAGCAATGGAAGTTGAGGGATGACCATATAGAGGTATATAAATAAGAGTAATAGATAGGTTGATGGTCAGAATACTTTTCTATAATGTGGATATCAAAAACAAGACAGTAGAGGTTTAGAAGCAAACCTCTAAACTTAAAAAATCTACAGCACAATACAGGCCCGTTGGCCCACAAAGTTTTGCTGAACATGTCCCTACCTTAGAAATTACTAGGCTGACACATAGCCCTCTATTTTTCTAAGCTCCATGTATCTATCCAAAAGTCTCTTATAAGACCCTATCATATCTGCCTCCACCACCGTTGCCGGCAACCCATTCCACGCACTCACCACTCTCTGCATAAATTTTTTTTACCCCTGACATCTCCTCTGTACCTACTCCCCAGCACCTTAAACTTGTGTCCTCTTGAGGCAACCATTTCAGCCCTGGGAAAAAGCCTCTGACTATCTGCACCATCAATGCCTCTCATCATCTTGTACACCTCTATCAGGTCACTTCTCATCCTCTATCACTCCAAGGAGAAAAGGCCAAGTTCACTCAAACTGCTTTCATAAGGCATGCTCTCCAATCCAGGCAACATCCTTGTAAATCTCCTCTGCACCCTTTCTATAGTTTCCACATCCTTCCAGTAGTGAGGCAACCAGAACTGAGCACAGTACTCCAAGTGGGGTCTGACCAGTGTCCTATATAGCTGCAACATTACCTCTTGGCTTTTAAACTCAGTCCCATGATTGATGAAGGCCAATGCACCATATGCCTTCTTAACCACAGAGTCAACCTGCGCAGCTGCTTTCAGTGTCCTATGGACTTGGACTCCAAGATCCCTCTGATCCTCCCCACTGCCAAGAGTCTTGCCATTAATACTATATTCTGCCATCATATTTGACCTACCAAAATGAACCACTTCACACTTATCTAGGTTGAACTCCATCAGCCATTTCTCAGCCCAGTTTTTGCATCCTATCAATGTCCTGCATTGATAACCTCTGACAGTTCTCCACACTATTCATACATCTCCATCCTTTGTGTCATCAGCAAACTTACTAACCCACCCCTACACTTCCTCATCCAGGTCATTTATAAAAATCATGAAGAGTAAGGGTCCCTGAACAGATCCCTCAGGCACTCCACTGATGACCGACCTCCATGCAGAATATGACCCGTCTACAACCACTCTTTGCCTTCTTTGGGCAAGCTAGTTTTGGATCCACAAAGCAATGTCCCCTTGGATCCCATGCCTCCTTACTTTCTCAATAAGTTTTCGATGGGGTACCTTATCAAATGCCTTGCTGAAATCCATATACACTACATCTACTGCTCTTCCTTCATCAATGTATTTAGTCACATGCTCAAAAAATTCAATCAGGCTCGTAAGGCATGACCTGCTCTTGACAAAGCCATGCTGACTGTTCCTAATCATATTATACCTCTCCAAATGTTCATAGATCCTGCCTCTCAGGGTCTTCTCCATCAACTTACCAACCAATGAAGTAAGACTCAATGGTCTATAATTTCCTGGGCTATCTCTGCTCCCTTTCTTGAATAAGGGAACAACATCTGCAACCCTCCAATCCTCTGGAACCTCTCCTGTCCCCATTGATGATGCAAAGATCATCACCAGAAGCTCAGCAATCTCCTCCCTCACCTCCCACAGTAGCCTGGGGTACATCTCATCTGGCCCTGGCGACTTATCCAACTTGATGCTTTCCAAAAGCTCCAGCACATCCTCTTTCTTAATATCTACATACTCAAGCTTTTCAGTCTGCTGCAAGTCATCAGTAGAATCACCAAGATCCTTTTCCTCAGTGAATACTGAAGTAAAGTATTCATTAAGTACCTCTGCTATTTCCTCCGGTTCCATAATCATTTTCCCACTGTCACACTTGATAGGTCCTATTCTTTCATGTCTTATCCTCTTGCTCTTCAAACACTTGTAGAATGTCTTGGGGTTTTCCTTAATCCTGCCTGCCAAGACCTACTCATTGCCCCTTCTGGCTCTCCTAATTTCCTTCTTAAGCTCCTTCCTGTTAGCCTTATAATCTTTTAGATCTCTAACATTGCCTAGCTCTCTGATTCTTTTGTATGCTTTTCTTTTCTTCTTGATTAGATTTATTACAGCCTTTGTACACCACGGTTCCTCTACCCTACCATCACTTCCCTGTCTCATTGGAACATACCTATGCAGAACTCCACACAAATATCCCCTGAACATTTGCCACATTCCTTCCATACTTTTCCCTGAGAACATCTGTTCCCAATTTAAGCTTCCAATTTCCTGCCTGATAGCTTCATAATTCCCCTTACTCCAATTAAGCACTTTTCTAACTTGTCTGTTCCTATCTCTCTCCAATGCTATTGTAAAGGAGATAGAATTATGATCACTATCTCCAAAATGCTCTCCAACTGAGAGATCTAACACCTGACCAGGTTCATTTCCCAATACCAAATCACGTACAGTCTCTCCTCTTGTAGGCTTATCTACATATTGTGTCAAGAAACCTTCCTGAACACACCTAACAAACTCTGCCCCATCTAAACCCCTTGCTCTAAGGAGATGCCAATCAATATTTGGGAAATTAAAATCTCCCATCACGACATCTCTGTTATTATTACACCTTTCCAGGATCTGTTTCCCTATCTGCTCCTCAATATCCCTATTACTATTGGGCAGGCTGTATAAAACAAAACACCCAGTAAAGTTATTGATCCCTTCCTGTTCCTAACTTACACCCACAGAGACTCTGTAGACAATCCCTCCATGACATCCACCTTTTCTGCAGCCCTGACACTATCTCTGATCAACAGTGCCACACCTCCACCTCTTTTGCTTCCCTCCCTGTCCTTTCTGAAACATTTAAAACCTGGCACTTGAAGTAACTATTCCTGTCACTGAGCCATCCAAGTCTCTGTAATGGCCACCACATCATAGCTCCAAGTACTGATCCACGCTTTAAACTCATCTGCTTTGTTCACAACACTCCTTGCGTTAAAATAGACACATCTCAAACCTTTGGTCTGAGTGCATCCCTTCTCTATCACCTGCCTATCCTCCCTCTCGTACTGTCTACAAGCTTTCTCTATTTGTGAGCCAATCTCCTCTTCTCCAGTCTCTTCAGTTCGGTTCCCACACCCCAATAATTCTAGTTTAAACTCTCCCCAGTAGCTTTAGCAAACCTCCCCACCAGGATATTGGTCCCCCTGGGATTCAAGTGCAACCCGTCCTTTTTGTACAGGTCACACCTGCCCCAAAAGAGATCGCAATCATCCAGAAATCTGATTCCCTACCCCCTGCTCCAATCCCTCAGCCATGCATTTATCCTCCACCTCATTCTATTTCTATATTCACTGTCACATGGCACAGGCAGTAATCCTGAGATTACTACCTTTGCGGTCCTGCTTCTCAACTTTAAAGTGAGAGGAATGAGTTTTAAGGGGAAACTGAGGGAAAGTTATTCATTTAGATATAGGAATTGTATCTGATGCTACCTGCTCTTAAAGTGTTGCTTTTTTTAAGTAGGGAAGTGGGAATTCTGACATTTGTTAGGAAAGAGTGGCAAGGCTAGACCAAATAGGCTTCTGTGGAATGGAGTCAAGGATAGAATCTTGGCTGAATAAGTCTTAAGTCTTAAAAAATATTCCTTCAAGAAGGCATTGACTGTCTCATGGTTCTTGATAAGTCAATCTGACGAAACACAAAATATCTGCATTATACAAAGTATAAAAGTACAAAGTAAATTTATTATTAAAGTACATATTTATCACCATACACTACCCTGAGATTCATTTTCTTGTGATCTACATTCAATTAAAAATAAAAAAATCAGCATAGGGGCAAAGTATTCAGTGTCATAAAAAATTATCCTAAACAATACTGTATTTTGCTTGCGGGCATTCACAGTAAATGTGAAGAAACACCATAAAATCAATGAAAAAGTACACACAAACAAAGATGGACATACAACCAAAGTGCATAAGAAGACAAACTGCAATTACAAAATAAATAATTATACAAGTAAATAAATAAGAGATAAATAAGATTGAAAACATAAGTTGCAGAGTCTTATGAAGTGAGTCCTTCGAAAGTGAAATAATTCAGTATTGAGGTGAGTGAAGTTACTTGCGCCTGTTCAGGAGCCTGATGGTTGATTGTACCTGGTGATTTGGGATCTAAGGCTCCTACACATCCTTCCCAATAGCAGCAGCAAGAAGAGAGCATGGCCTGGATGATGGGGGTCCTTGATGATGAATATTGCTTTCTTGTGGCAGTGCTTGTTGTAGATGTGCTCAATGGTGGGGAAGGCTTTTCCATTCATGGGCATTAGTGTTTCCATACCAGGCCATGATGTAACCAAAATTCAAAGAGCATTTATTATCAAAGTATGTATACTATATACAACCTTGAGACTTGATTCCTTATAGGCAGCCGCAAAATAAAGAAACCTAACATAACCCATTAAAAAAGTCTGTCAAACACCCAATGTGAAAAAAAGAACAAATCATGAAAACAATAAAAAAAAAAGCAAATAACATTCAGAACTAAACTTCACAAAAGTGAGTTCACAGCTGGTCCTGGAGCCCATTAGTTGCCGGCCACAGCCTCAGTTCAGCACAGAGATGAGCTGACTCAATTCTGCCTCATCTTGGTCCTGTTGCTTCAAATTGACTCCACGTCTGCTTCAGCAATGACTAAATATTGACTCATTCCTTGGTCTCAGGCAACCATCCTGCACCTTTGAGACTTCAGTTCACACAGCAAAAATGCCAGGTTGTACAGGCAGTTCAAAAGCTCAATTCCAAAAGCTCAAATCCACTAGATAGTGGATAGGAAGAACACAGATGGACTGAGGGGAGGAGTTTAGTGTGACATATGTGGGTTCCTCAATGCATTTATGGCTACAACCCAATACCCACGCACATTCTACACTGAGATCTAAATGTATACATGTGATGAATAGCACAGAATGAAATTACAGAAGCAGATATTGAAGGTGACTCCTTAGTAACCAAGTATTTTCTACTTTTTGGGCAAGACCTAGTTTTGAAAAGCAGTTCCACTATGACAACACAATGTATTCTCAATACTGCCATCTACATTCAACGAAAAATAAAAATGCTGCACAGAGGTATTATATTCAGTGTCAGAACAAGTTATCCCAGACAATATTTTGTTTGCATCAGATTTTGACTTAATTTTATTTTGTAAATTGAATTATAGTTCTGTGTTCTCTCAAAAGATTCCAGTATCTCTGCAGTGTAATTGTATTTTCATTATTTTGTATCAGATACTTTACTGTGAATTTTTGTCTTAATCTAGGTGGTATCAAAAGGAAAAATAGTTTCATTTGGGACAAAATCACGTGCAGTTGGCACCCAGGTTTTCAATCTGAATATTCCTATCACTGCAGAAATGATCCCTTCTGCACGCTTGATTGCATATTATATTGTAACTGGAGAAAATGTTGCTGAACTGGTTGTTGATTCTATATGGTTTGAGGTGGAAGAGAATTGTGTAAACAATCAACAGGTAAATTCCAATGGAGTTTCTGGTACAAATAGAATATATGTCATTTAAATCATGATTAATTTAGTACTTAATTGAAGACACTGCACAAGAATTTATGAATAGTAAGTTCTTCTTAATGCAATTGTCTAACTTCTCCATTAATTATTTATCTATCAATTGATTGAGATACAGTGCGGGGTAGGCCCTTACAGCTCTTCAAGCCACACTGCCCAGTAATTCCCCAATTTAATCCTAGCCTAATCATAGGACAATTTACAGTGACCAATTAACCTACCAACTGGTACATCTTTGCACTGTGGGAGGAAACCTGAGTACTCAAAGGAAACTCACAGTCACTCCTTACAAGCAGCAATGGGAATTGAACCCTGGTTCCTGTACTGTAAAGCTTTGTGCTAACCTCTACACTGTCTTCCTTCCGAACTTGAATGGCCTTTTCTTAAACTCTGTTCCTTGAGATAGAATCATTCTTTTGGGATTTTTTATAGTTACCAGCTATTCATTATTATGTCTAAGTTAGTTTCATAATATAGGTGACTTCCATGTTATGGTTTTTGGGATAATGTAAATTTGTTTTTATAGATTCACAAATTACTACCTGAAAATTTGTTCTCACAGAATTTATGTGAAGAAAAGAAAATAACTAAACACAATTTTATTTTCAATGTGCATTTTATCATATGCACAGATGATGCATATCTGTGCATGTGTCAAGAAATTCAACACCCCTTTCCCCCATCCATTATGCAGGGTTTGCTTGTAGACTTTTTTTGTATTTTTTGAAGTTCAAAGTAAATTCATTATCAAAATACATACTGTCTGCTGAATGTCACCATATCAGAAATTCATTTTCTTGTGGACATTCACAGTAAATGCAAAGAAACACAATAAAAAAAACTATACACTGACAAAGACAGACAAGCAACCATTATGCAAAAGACAAAAAATTGTGCAAACACCTAAAGAAAAACAAACAATACAAAAAAACAAAATAATAGAAAAGTAAGTAATAAATAATACTGAAAACATGAATTGTAGAGTCCTTGAAAGTGAGTCCAGATGTTGTGTAATCAGCTCATTGTTGGGGCGAATGAAGTTATCCACTCTGGTTCATGAGCCTGATGGTTGGGGGTAATAACTATTCCTGAACCTGGTGGCATTGGACCTAAAGCTCCTGTATCTCCTTAATGGTAACAGTGAGAAGACAGCATGGCCTGGACAGTGAGTGTCCTTGATGTTGAATGCTGCTCTCCTGTGACAGTACTCCTTGTAAATGTGCTCAACGTGGGGAAGGCTTTAACATGTATTATTGTTAAACATAATTAACATTATACTTGTATTACTGATATAAAAAAAGTTCTTACAATATGAGATTTTTAGAAGAAATTTTGAATACTTCCCTTTTATATTTACAGATTCAGTTAGACGCTGATTCTGATCTATATGAGCCTGGAAATCCAATGACTTTAAGAATCAATGCTGAACCTAATTCACTTGTTGCATTATCTTCCATTGACACCGCTGTGTATGCAGTTAGAAGCGGAAGCAAATTAACAATCAAAAAAGTTAAGTGGATTTTATATTTGATTAAGTAACATAAACAACTCTGATTTAGATGTTTTGAAAATCAGTTAACTACTTGAATAAATGGATTCCTTATGAGGCCAGGGTTAATGAATAAAATTATTTGGTGACATTGCTAAAGAAACAACATATAAACAATGCAATACCAACCAGAGGAACGAGATCACATATTCCCATTGGGTAGCCTACAACCTAATGGTATGAACAGTGAATTTTCCAATTTCAGGAAACCCTTAACTCCAGTCTTTCCTTCTTTCTCTCTCTCCTTCCAATCCACTTGTGGTCCTTTCATCTTTATTCCTTTTACCATTTTTCCTTACTAGCTACCATCGCCCATATACATTTGCCTCCATCCTTCTACTACCCACACATTTTACCCATTGTATTCCCTCCCCCATCTGGTTTCATAAGATGAGGTGCTGCAGAACTGAAGGATAGCTTATGTTGTTCCATTGTTCAATAAAGGCTGTAAGAATAAACCAGGAAATTATAGGCTGGAAAGCCTGAAGTCAATCATGGATAAATTATTGGAAGGTATTTTAAGGGAGAGTTGCCTGGTTAGCAATAGTCATCATGGCTTTATGCTTAACAGATCATGTTTAACTAAATTTTTTGAGCAGGTTATCAAGAAGGTTGATGAAGGAAAGGCAGGTACAATTGCAACATTTAAGAGGCATTTGGATAGGTATACGGAGGAGAGGGTCTTGGACGGTAATGGACCAAACACCAGCAACTAGCAGGGATGATCCTGTGGTCATCATGGACCAGTTGGACCAAAGGGCCTGTTTCCATGCTGGATTACTCTATGATTCAATGACAATGAAATTCACAGAGGGTTGAATATGGGAAGCCAATCCTTAATTGACAGTGCTGTTGTATCTGCATCTCTGTACAATAGAAGAAAAATAATATTCATATTTAATAAGTTTTGTATTTCTTTGCACAGGTGCTACTTGATGCTGAGCAGCATGATCTTGGATGTGGCGCTGGAGGTGGAGAGAACAATGCAGATGTGTTCAGGAAAGCCGGATTGATGTTTTTAACCAATGCCAATGCTAAAAGTTTGCCAGTTACAGGTAATTAAACAAGAAATAATGTATAAATAAAACTGCAAACACAATATGTACAAGCATTCTCGGAGGTGTATGGTCTAGATATCAATATTCAATGATATAAGACAGAGATACGTCTAGGTATAAAACAAGAACAATGCACCATGTAAATGTAACACACTAAATGCTGGAGGAACTCAGTAGGCCAGGCAGCATCTATAGAAAAGAGTCCTGACGAAGGATCTCGGCCTGAAGCATTGACTGTTTACTTTTTTCCATAGATGTTGCCTGACCTGCTGAGTTCCTCCAGCATTTTGTGTGTGTTGCTTGCAATTTCCAAAATCTGCAGAATCTCTTGTGTTGATGAAACATTTACATATTGTAAAATTACTATACATAGTCCCTGAAAATCACTGAATTGTTCCTAGATCTTATATGCTTATGGTGCACTTATGCACAGATACATCCACACAAGTGTGGTCTTATCTAACAGCAGTTACAAAGCAAAATACATTTATATTTGCATGGGCTACTGATGGTATGGGGAACTTGTACACTATAAGTTGTTAACAATAAATATCCTTTCACATTTTTAAAAAATGAAGTCTGAGGTTGTGGAATCCAGAGCTTGGAACAATCCGCTAAACAGATTGGAACAGGTTTCTTTAAAGTCCTTGTGGCACAAAAAGATGAAAGGATTCTGTGTAAAATGTTTCAAAGTGTATAAGGACTGATTTATTTGCTCATAGTGCATTAGGCATTGGAAGCAAGAATATTTTGCACCTTGGCGATCATGGCTGAAAAGAGCATTGGACCATTGCTTACTGAGCTTTTCCCAGTGCAGAACAATTCCTGATGCTGTAATTGTTATAGGCTCAGAAATTGTTCCATATAATTGTTGGCAGTAGGATTCACATATCTGGTAGAAGTCAAGGCTAACATTCAGAGACATTTAAATGATATAACAGAGAAATATATTATAAAATGCCATTAATTAAATCTTAAATATATTTGTATTGTATTGTATGTAATTAGTTTTGCTACAACAAGTGTATGGGACATTGGAAAAAAGTTGAATTTCCCCATGGGGATGAATAAAGTATCTATCTATCTATCTAAAATAAAATCATAAATATATAAAATCTTAAATATATTTAGAAATGTTCCACTGAAGTAAAATACATCAAAGAATATATTTAATTTCTTGGGGATTGCCTCATGCACTAGCCTAAAATTACCATTAAATTGAATATGGATATCAATCTTACACTAGGTATAACAGCAAGAATGGATTGTGCTACTGAACTCATGCAGAGTCAGTCCCATAACAAGTGCAATGGCAGAGCAACACAATCTGTCAGTTAGTAGGTTTCATATTTCGAGATTCACCAGTGTAATTGTCAGAAGTTTCAATGGCTGAAGTCAAAGTTGAGAATGTTGAATATTATTAATGACATTCATTACTCATATATTCTTCCTAATAATCTGACATGTTGGTTTACTTGGTATAAATTTATTTGCGTACGTTTTGGTACTGAAGTTCTGTTTTTAATTTTTACAGAAGCAAAATGTGATGCTATATTGCGAACAAAGAGAAATCTGATGCTGGGGAGTGAAATACGGAAAAAAAGTAAGGTTGTTGTAAAAGGATAAATTAAAACAAACATTACTTCAGTGATTAAAAACAATTGTCTCTTTCTTTTAGTAAATCTAAAATTTAATTGCCTTCTCTAATGAAGCTACTGATTCATGTTGATATTTAAAATAATATGCATTGACAGTCTTCCAAAACCCAACTCAGCATTAAAGTGATATCCATTTCCACAATAAGAGAAAAAGCTACATGATCAATTACAACATTGTAGCTCTTGTCCCTATCCCAGGTAAGTTTTTCAGATGCTACCCCTATCTATGCAGGCATGGCAGGGCCTAGTTCTGACTAAATTCCTCTCCCTCCTCCCATTCCCACTTGACTTACAATTAGTTTCCAAGCTCTTTCTTTTAGAGGGGAGCAACAGAACATAAATACGTAAATATCTTCCTTCAGGAGGAAACATTTTCCAATTTCATCTGAAGACTTACTTTTAGTTGTCTTGACTGACCCCTTAAGTAGTTCAACTGTATTGTCCTATTATAGCAGCATTTGTGCTAAACTCATTTTTAAAAGATCCTACTGGTCTGGATGCTTCATTGCCTTAATGGTCAATGCAGAGGAGAGATGAGAATTTTTACCATAGTTTACAATTGAAGACTGTTTAAAAGAATAGCATGTCAATAGATAAATCCAGTGGGAAGTTTTATCTGCCTGTCCACTTTCTAATGAAGGGTAGGGTTAAAATAATATCTTTTTTTTTGGAGATTTAGAAAACCTCATGAATGAATTTGGAAAAGTTTGCTTCAGCAATTCCAGGTCAAACATCTTCATTCCTTATTCCCCCATCCACATTTTATCATCTACTATAAACTAAAAGGCTCTTCCTTCTTTTAGACCATAAGACATAGGAGCGGAATTAAGCCGCTCAGTCCACTTAAGTTCGTATGGCCATTCCATCTTGGCTGATGTGTTTTCCCTCGCAACACCAGTCTCCTCCCTTCTCCCAGTAACCTTTGACATCTTTACTATTCAAGAACCTATCAACCTCTACTTTAAATATACCCAATGGCTCGGCCTCCACAGCATCTGTGGCAACGAATTCCACAGATGCACCTTCCTCTGGTTAAAGAAATTCCTCCTCAACTCTTATCTAAAATGATGTCCTTGTACTCTGAGGCAGTGCCCTCTGGTGCAAGACTCCCTAACTATAGGAAATGTCCTGTCCACGTAGTCTCTATCTAGGCCTTTCAATATTCAGTAGGTTTTAATGAGATTCCCTATAGTTCTTCAAAACTCCAGTGAGTACAGGCCTTCATATGTTAAACACTCAAACACTCCTCATATGTTAACCCTTTCATTCCTGCATTTCTTTAGCTAGCTCAGCAGTAACAGAGCCTTGTGTACATGTGTGTAAAACAACATTGGCCTTATATGCAAACTGGATCTTCTGAGTAGGAGAATCTCACATAAAATTGGATTGAGTTTCTGTACTTTGACACTTTAATACTCCTTTGCTGGAATGCGAGATTTAAGTTGGTTAGCTTTATGTGAATTATTCTGGAAATGATGTGATCATGTCAATAATGTTTCAATCATACTTTTATATTTCCAGTTGCCAGTTTTACTAATGCTGTGGAACAGAAGTGCTGCATAGATGGAATGAGGGACTACCCTCTAAATCAGTCTTGCTCTGTAAGAGCAAGTAGAATCAAGTTACCTGAACCTTGCAGACATATATTCTTAGAATGCTGCAATTATGCAGAGAAGCTGAAGTCGCAGTCTTTAGATACTTTGACATTAGGAAGAATGGGTAAGTCTTGGAACCCAAAAGGTTATTTTCCCTGCACACCTAGTTAAATTAAGAGATAAGCCACAGATCCTAGTGATAGGAAATACTTTCTTCAAGATTTTCAAGGTTTATTTAGAAACCAGCAAATAACTAACACGCAGAAAGCAGTGCAATGCATTTGCAGCTGCAACCAAGGGTTATTTTTGTTAAATGATGGGTGTCAACTAGTAATGTCTCTGTCCTGATTAGACGAAGCTTTTACATTGATTGACTGAAAACCTTTTGATATCTGTAAACTCTTCCCCATCAAAACCAATTCTCTGCAGTAAAGCTTTGATAATCTACTGATTATTAAGAAATCCTGTCAGTTCAGGATCTGTTTCCCAGGTTCCCTTAAACTCACAGGCGCCCCTTTTAACTCATGCCTCATTTCCTATGATTCCTTCAAATGTCACAGGAACCCCATTTCCAATGCTTCTTTAAACTTGCTGCAATCACTGGAAAATTTATTATAGTACTGCACAAACTTACATAAAAAAATAATTTAAAACATATTTAAATGGAAAACATTCAGTAGTCTGGAATTATGCCTACCTGGACCTTAATGTTACATATTAATACAGTTATATTGTATTAACTGTATCTACTTATTTGAGGACAATAACTAAAGAAATGTATCCATCGCTCTGGACCAGACATCAATAATTTGGTTGCTATTCCAGAAGCCTCACACAGCATTTTAGGGCATGTATTCACAGCAAGTTTCTTCATCTTTGTCACTACTATCAAGAGAAAAAAACAAGGCACTTTGAAATGCCTCTCTATTGCAAAGTTCAAAGAAAATTCATATCAAAGTATGTATATATTACTGTAGTGAACTACATATACCTGTCTGGACATGCCCCCCGCTGCTGACTGCTCCTGAGGCTCCTCCCACAGACCCCTGTATAAAGGCGATTGGAGGCACTGCTCCTCCCTCAGTCTCCAGGATGTTGTGTGATGGTCTCTTGCTGCTGACAGTGCTTTCTTCCAGCTAATAAAAGCCTATCTCTCGCCTCACGTCTCCGAGAGTTATTGATGGTACATCAATTACCAAATACAACCCTGAGATTCATTTTCAGGGAGAAACACAATAGAATCAATGAGAGACCACACCAAACAGGACGGACAAACAAACAAAGTGCACATATAAATTAAAATAATAATAATAATAAATAAATAAGCAATAAACAACAATAACATGAGATTACAAGCTCTTGAAAGTGAGTCCATATGTTGTTAAAACAGATCAGTGATGGGGTGAATGAAGTTCAGTGAAGGTGTCCCCTCTGGTTTAAGGCCTGATGGTTGAGGGGTAATAACTGTTCCTGTATTTGGTGGTGTGGGTCTTGAGACTCCTGTACATACAAGGCAGCAGTGAGAAGAGAACATAGTTTAAATGGTAGGGTCCTTGATGATGGATGCTGCTTTCCTGCAACAGTACTTAATGGTGGGGTGGGCTTTACCTATATGGACAGGGCCACATCCACTACATATTGTAGGATTCAAGGGCATTCGTGCTTCTATACCAGGATGTGATGCAAACAGCCAATATACTCTCCACCACACATCTATAGAAGTTTTAGATGTCATGTCGAATCTCTGTAAACTTCTAAGAAATTTGAGGCACTGCCATGCTTTCTTCTTAATGTCATTTACATGCTGGACCCAGGACAGATCCTCTGAACTGATAATAATGAAGAATTTAAAGTTACTGACCCTCTTCACCTCTGATGCCTCATGGTCCTCCAGTTTCCTCTTCCTGAAGTCAATAGTCAGGTCCTTGGTCTTACTGACATTGAATGAGAGTTTGTTGTTCTGGCACCCCTCAACCAGATTTTCAGTCTCCCTCCCATATGCTGATTTATCACCACCTTTGATACGGCTACAACAGTAGTATCATCAGCAAACTTAAATATTCTATTGGAGCTGTACTTAGCCTTACAGTCACGAGTATAAAGCTAAGCGAGTAGAGCAGGTGCTAAACACACAGTATCATGATACACCTGTGCTGATGAAGATTGTGGAGACAAAGTTGCTGCCAGTCCAAACTGACTGGGGTCTGCAAGTGAGGAAATCAAGGATTCAGTTGCATTAAGAGGTATTGGAAAGATGCAGGAAAGTGATGGTGAGTTGGAGGTGTGCTGTGGTTGAAGACACAAAGATAAATAATATTTCAGAAAGTTGACAGAAAATGCCATTAGGCAGAGAGGCAATGACTGATTTTTTTTTGTCTTCAATGAAAGTAGACAGGTCAAGATTAAGAAATAACCATGAATCTAGGGAAGAAAATGAATGTGTAGACTGGGATAAGTAGCTATATAGGATGAACTGTAGTTGCAGTCAATGATAAGGATGGACATGGGTAGGGATAGTGCGGGAGTGAAAGCTAAAAACAGAATATTTCTCTTTTATAGGTGTGTATTTACGTTGCAGTGTTCTGCTTTAGTGGAACATAAGACTAGAAAAGGCATCTTATCTTGTTGAGACATTATAGGTATCATGGCAAATATGGTTGATCTATCCTTTGGTTCCATTTTATTGCTCTTGTTGAATTTATTGTGTTACTATAGCACAAAAGAAAAATCAATCTTAGCTTTAAAATTGTTAATTGACTGAACACACACAGGCTTTTGAGGGAGCAATTTCCAAGTGTCTTGTGCTTGTGTGTAAAAAAAAGCTCCCTAGTTCATCTTTAAATGAGTGGACTCCATTTGTTATATATGGAACCATGTTAGTCTTCCTTATTAGATTAAACTGTTTTTATTTGATTGTATGTGGGGCTTAGACATCTCAAGAATAATGCTGGTCAGACTTCCAAAATGTAAGTTCTATCTGTTATTCACATTTTCATTATTTGTTTTAATCACAAAACCAGAAATGAACAATGCATTTGAATTGGAGGCACCAAAGATCCGTAGTTATTTTCCAGAAAGTTGGCTATGGGAGGTCCATGAAATTTCAGAAAGGTAATTTCTGCAGTACACTTTCTTAATGATATGTTACCACACAATTTATAAATGATCTGCTGATAAAGATCTTGTGACATATTTTATATAGACATCACACCAGACATAAATTTAATATCCTTTCTCAAGTTAGGGTATTTTCAAGTTAGAGTGATCAAAAAAATAAATAGCTTTATTTGAAGAAGCAAATCTAAAATTACACTGAATTTTAAATTGTTATGTATCTTTAATTTATCTTGCCTGTCTTTCTTTATAAAATCCGTTCCTCTTCATTGATGCTCCACCATATGGTTTTCTATTTTCAATGCTTTATCTTGTAGATTCTCCATTACTTTTTTGACTTCTCTTTCCTTCAACAACTTGTATATCTTTGATCAGATAACTTTCTGAACTTACTCTTTCACCTTGTTTCTTGCTGCCTAATGAACAGGGAAAGACTGACAGGTTGCAAGAGATCACAGTTGTTCACTGATAATTGTGAAGAGAAATATGAAAAAACAAAGCTTTTTTGTCTAGTGTGCATTATGGTGTCATCATTTTATTTCTGTCATGATACATCTGAGAACAAATATCAAGCTCAGTCAGAAAATAGCCTTTGTTATCACTTTAACATCAACAGGAAATGTACATGCTAAAAAGAGACCTCAGTTCTATAGCACAACCTAGAAAACTGTCCATTTCTGAGCATATGTAAGTGGAAAGATAAACCTATTCTATTCATATAGAAACATTCTGCATAAAAACTGATGCACTGGAAAAATATTCAACAGATCAAGAAGCATCTATGGAAAGAGCATCAGTTAATCTTTCAGATTTGATGGTGCCTATCCTGCTAAATATTTCCAGTATTTTCTGTTGTTATTTCATATTTTCAGCATTTACATTTTTTTTATTTTACAAGGATTCTGCACGCCTAGCTATATATACAGGATAGCTATACAAATAATCTGCAGCCAAATTCCTAAAAACCAAGCAGAACGTATTTTTGACAGGGTGGAATGTAGAAAATGATTTTCTGCAAGTTTAAATAAAAAGGTTGATATGCTGTAGATGTACAATTTTAGTTTTTAAAAGGCATCTGTTTGATTTATTTACAAACGGTATTTCATTTGTTTACATTGGTGAAAATTTCTTCGAGAGTTGCTTTTTTCATAAACTTTTCTGATGTTTTAATGTCTATTTGAAATCTAAATGATATCATTATATTTATTCTATCATCCATTCACAATATAAAGACAATATATATAGTGTAGTGTTCACTCTAAAGCTTTTATAGTTGAAAAATGTAATTACGGAGAATGACACACATTACTCTGTTTGAGTGTTGGAATCAACTTTCCAATTAATTCTTAGGCTGTCTAAAATTTTATTACATATTTGAAAAATAACATATATACAGTACTGTGCAAAAGTCTTAGGCACAGATATATAGCTAGGCTGCCTAAGACTTTTGCACAGTACTTACTGTATTTGTCAATGTGAAGTGGACAGCAAGTTTGTAAATCTGACAGGAGGAAAGTGTGTTGGGAATAGTGAGGGTGGGGTGTGGAACTAGTGGCAGAGAAGGAGTGCCAGAGTGGGATTTGGAATTGGTGTAGACACACTCGGTGCTGAGACACCAGGCAAGGTCATTTGATTCCAAACAATTGGTTTATTGATCATTACAGAATGTCTCTATAGTGTTTCCTTCTCCCTCCCGTCTCCTTTCCCATTTTCCTAACCATAATTCCCCTCTCACTGTTCCTTTCCCACTCTCAATCTACGATAGAGACCCATGTCAAAATCAGGTATACCATTATTCACATATATAATAAAATTTGGGTTTTTTTTACACTGCAGTAGCGCAGTGTAATACATAAAGTGACTTCAGTACTGTGCCATATATATGTGCCAAAGACTTTTGCACAGTACTGTGCATAAAAAGATATGCATCAGCACTAGCTAATGAAGACATTCCTGTGGAATAATGCAAGACGGATAACCTGAGTAAATTACGTCAGATATAAACAAATAAAAATTACAATCTTGTGGCTTTTTTAATGTTCTGTTGAATCCCAGAGGGTTTAGCTATTGAGTGGCTATTTTCTAATGGCTGGGTTCAGAGCATCAGGTAAAATACTTGTCAAAGAAAAATGCAGTTAAACAATCATCTGGAGAGTTTTACAACTTTGAACTAGTACCAACAATCTGTAAAGTCTTGAAGTAGATGAAGCAGGCAGTTTTCATTCCAATTATGTAAAATTTAGATGGTTGGTAACAACATACTGTATGCAAAAAAAAAGAAGAAAAGATCTAGTGTTTTCTCGGTGTATGGGACGAATAAACTCTTTGTTTTGAAATGTTGGTAATAATCGATACCTGTACCCAGCTGGAAGCCCAAGAAGAGTTTACTTGTCATACTGTATGTACTTACAATCTCAATTCTTTTACCACAGGTATCCATAGTAAGTACTAAACTTGATGAAATGAAAATTAATTCAACATTTGATTAACAACATTCATTTAAAAGAAATTTTATTTATTTCTTTAATCCCTTTTTGTTCACTAATTTGTTAAGAAGATGTAATGGTCAAATATAAAGTAAATATAAGAAAAACAGCAGAAACTTCAAAATAATATTCTACAGATTTGCTTGGTATTCTTCAAATAATCCATCTGTATTCACAAATAAAACATTTGTTCTCTATCTATCTATCTATCTATCTACCCCCATTAGTGGTTGTCTTTTAATTTGCTTCTCAATATTCTAGATTTTAGATGATTACACAATAAGCTAGATTGATAAATTAATAAATTTATAAATTAATATATGTTGTTTCCATATATAGTGAATATACAATTCAGGCTTTATAAATACTGTACATTGATACTGCTTTTTATGTTCTAAATATGTTTAGTTCAGGTACTAAGCAGTTGATCAAAAATTTGCCCGATTCACTGACTACTTGGGAAGTGCAAGGAGTTGGAATGTCTAAGGCTGGTAGGTTAACAACTGGACAATTTTAGAGGTTGCCAATATTAAATATCATATTCAATTTAACCAAAATTCTTGATTCTTATCTTTTATCTTTTATGCAGGTGTATGTGTTGCTGAACCAATAAAGATGACAGTTTATCAAGATGTGATTCTAAAAGCAAAAATACCTTATTCTGTTGTGCGAGGGGAACAAGTTCAACTACGAGCCTCTGTGTATAATTATAAGGCAGAGAGCATATTGGTACATCTTAAATATTCATTATTTTTTCATGACTTCTTTATTAGGAAAATGCATTACAGTACTATGCTATTGACTATATGCTGAGAGGAGTCTGACAGCACAGGCTTAGTCCCTCCCTTACTTTGCTTAAGTAAATTAATTTTTCATCCAAGTTTTCATTTAAAGTTCAAGATGAAAACAAAGATCTTAGTAACTTAATAACAGTGCTAGGTAAATGGATCACCCAGCCAGGGCTGGTGGTGGATGCAGATACAATATAATATTCAACAGGTTTTTAGCTAGATGAATGAACATGCAGGGAGTGGAGGGATATGAATTGTGTTCAGGCAGAAGGAATTAGATAATTCAGCATCATGCTTGGTACAGATGTCATGGTTCTCTATTCTGTGCTGTATTTTTTCTATGTTCTAATATAAAGTTGCATAAATATGCCTTAAAGAATGTGGCATTGGTTGTTCATATAACCAAAATAAAACAGTCCTATGGAGTTCAAAATTTAGCTTGACTAAAATCAATGTAATTTTGTGCATGTCTTTATATTGGAAGCAACTTAGAGAAGGTTTGCCAGACTGAAAACTGGATGGTATGGTTTACTTATGAGAAAATATTGGTTAGCCTTGCTTATATGGAAATTTGATTAAAACATTTGAGGTACCGAAGAGAGTTAATATACTGGATATAGGGAGGGCATTTCCTATGACTGAAGTAAGAAAACTATGATTACTGTTTAAAAATAAGGTGAGGTGGATTTTTTTCCTCACAGGTGATTGTAAATCTTTGGAACCTTTCCAAAAAGTAAAAACAAAAGTCTTTATATATTTTTAAGGGAAAGGTGGATAGATTATTGATAGGCAAATAGTTGAAAGATTACTTAATCTTAGCTGAAAGATTAGTAAGCTATAATATGGAGTTGAGGTTACAGTCAAATCAGCTACGATCATATTGAATAAAGAGTCATGGACTACCCCTGTACCTAATTAAAGTGGTATGTATTTGTACCTACATTGCACACAATACACATTATGGAAGTTGAAGTCGGAACTTTGCCTTATAGGTGAGAATGATACCAGTTAAGTGCATGAGTATTCCTCTCTCCAGCAATTAATTAACACTGTTTTGTTTAAAGGTTTGTGTACAAATGAGTACAGAAGAGGGAACGTGTTTATTCAAAGGCTCTCATACAAGTGCTGAAGGAAAACAGAAAACTGCTTGCCAAAGGAAAACCTTGGAAGGTTTCTCAGCACTCCCATTCACATTCACTATACTGCCCCTGAAAATAGGTGTCCACAGCATAAATTTCACACTGAATACTGAATATACTGTAAATGAAGTTACAGTGCTTAAGTTGCGCGTGGTGGTATGTAATTACTTTTCAATTTATCATCTTCTTTCTAAAAAAAGAAATTAACATAAAAGGACAAATTTAAATTGTGAATCCTATTTGATGACATTACACAAATGGAAAATAAAGACTAACAATGTTCATATTTGTCGTAGTAAATCTAAAGTGATACAAATGAAGGTTCATTAGGTTTATTTCAAGAGTCACTAAGCTGTGCAGAACAGACCACCAAAATGATTTCTGCTAAGACAACAATAGGAATACAAATTACTGTATGAATAGATTGAAATTTTGATCATTAACTGTACTGTAAATAAGTATGTGGGGAATTCTGTGAAGCCAGTTGTATACATTGTAAAACATAAGACACAGGAGCTGTACAGTAAATGGACTGAATAGTACCATTAGATTGAAAAGAATTTCCAAGCATGTCACAGACTGGAATTAAAGTAACTGGTGGTGTGAAACAGCTGAGAGCAATTTCAAAGTTTCTGCAGAAATTAAATTTTATAAAAATGGAAGTTATTAGGAAAATGGATGTAATGAACAGATTGAGGAATGAATCACAGTATTAAAAGAGGAGTAAAGACTTAAAGAGATTTAAAAACTACTGTTTTCAGGCGATATTGGGCAAAACTTCAATCACACAACTCTTAAAAGAACTGGGGTACTTGTTGAAAATTGACTTAACCAAGGATGGAATAGTTATGTAATTATTCCACCCTTAATTATTAATATAATAATCATAATTTTTAACTTTACTGGTTCCATCCTTGGTTAAGTCAATTTTCAACAAGCATCCCAGTTCATTTAAGAGTTGTGTGATTGAATTTCTGCCAAATATCTCCTGAAAACAGTAGTTTTAAAATCCCTTTGAGTTTTTATAGTTTTTACTATTCTAGTTTTATCTGATACCATCCTGTTTAAAGGGCCAACTGTCAAACTGCATTTTTGCCTTCTCTGATTTTCTACAGCTTTCAGTACAGCATATTGCAGCATGGATAGAGCAATGAATGATTAGCAGGAGGCAAAGAGTGGGAATAAAGGGAGCCTTTTCTGATTGGCTGCAGGTGATTAGTGGTGTTCCATAGGGATCTGGGTTGGGATCACTTTTAATGTTATATTTCAGTGGTTCAGATGACAGAATTGATGGCTTTGTGGTGAAGTTTACGGACAATGCAAAGATAGGTGGAGGGATAGATAGTGTTGAGGAAGCAGGAAAGTTATAGAAGGACTTTGACAGATTAGGAGTATGGACAAAGAAGTGGCAGATGGAATAGAGTCAGGAAGTGTATGGTTATGCATTTTGTAGAAGAAATAAAAGAGTAGACTTTTTTAAATGGAGAGAAAATTCAAAAATCTGAGATGCAAAGGGAATTGGGAGTCCTTGTGTAGGATTCCCTAAAGGTTAATTTGCAGGTTGACTTGGTGGTGAGGAAGGCAAATGCAATGTTAGCATTCATTTTGAAAGGACTTGAATTTAACAGCAAGTATGTAATGTTGAAGTGTTATATGACACTGTTAAGGCCTCCCTTGGAGAATTGTGAGCAGCTTTGGGCCCCTTATCTAAGAAAGGATGTGCTGACATTGGAGAGGGTTCAGACAATGTTCATGAGTATGATTCCGGAAATGAAATACGAGGACCAGTTGATGGTGTCACGTACCCCGTGACCGGGTTTAAGAACCAGCAGAAATGGAAAACCTTCTGGAGTCTTGTATTGCTATAAACTAATAGTGTTAATTAGTAACTGAGCAATACTGTAATATAAATGCAAATATAATGAACAGGTTAGCAATGATATATAGATATATATGTGTGGAAATAAAACCAAAACTAGGCTCTTTCAAACCTAGGGGTAAGTAGGTACAGTATTACGATGTGATGAAGAGAGTTCAGTTCAGTTCGAGGTAGTTAGTTGAGTAACGTTGGGGAGAGAGAGAGAGGTGAGAGGTGATGCTGTTGATCTTCCTGTGGTCTTCCAAAGTCCTGTTGTGGTTACCGACTATGACCATGATACGTATGACCGTTCTTCAGTGGCGGAATTATCACCCAGGCAAGGATGGACATACAAATAATTCCCCATCAGTCGCACCTTTTCACACTGTGAGCCACTGATCGATTTCCCCGAATTGATCCTCCAAAACCTCCCACCTTCCTGTGGGTGTAACAAAGCTCGTTCAGTGTCTGAACTGTGTGTCTCATGGTGTGTCTCTCTGTGTAACAGCGGACCTGGCTTTTATCTTTCCATGTTGGACACCAGCTGTCCATCAACCTGCTCTGTCCTGCTCTCTCTGCAGGAACTTCAACAAGCAGGCAAGTGACCTCAGGGAAAAGGTAAACAAGCTGGCAGAGAAACCATAACATCAATCTTTCGAGCAGTTTCTGTCTCCCTCTCTCTTAACAGCAGCACAGTTCATAGGGTCTATTCTGGACCCCGTTTCAAACTAGGTTTTCCCCTGACAATGGCTCTGGGCCCTTATTCACTGGAATTCAGAAGAATGAGGGGGATCTCACTGAAACCTATTGAATGTTGAAAAGCCTAGATAGAGTGGATATGGAGAGGATGTTTCCTCTGGAGGGGAAGTCTAGGACCAGAGGGGACAGCCTCAGAATAGATGGATGAACATTTAGAATGGAGGTAAAGAGGAATTTCTTTAGCCAGAGAGAAGTTCTGTGGAATTCGTTCCCACAGGAGGCTATGAAGACCAAGTCATGGACATATTTAAGGCAGAGGTAGATAGATTCTTGGTTATTCAGGGCATGAAAGGATAGGAGGGGAATGCAGGAGATTGGGGCTAAGAGGGTAATGTATCTGCTATAATGAAATGGTGAGCAGGCTTTGATTGGCCAAATGGCCTAATTCTACTCCTGTATCTTATGGTCTTATTAAGACTGTATGTTCCTTATTACTTTGTCTGTGGTGCTAGTTACACCATTCACCGTTGGCTCCCTTGCTGTAGGTTCTTTCCGGCCTTCAATCGCTTTCCTCTAGCATTTCTCATAGTTGGCTGCTTGCAGATGCATTCAGGAATCTTCCAAACCCTGTTCTTAAAGATCAAAGACTTCATCTACCTTCTGTTCATACCAGAGGTGGAGTGGGCACAGGCAATTGCCAGGATTGCTCATTTTTCCAACATAGGTTTCGGAACGACATGAATACAGTCTCCTCGGCAAAATTTTTGTCCAGATTGCCTGGCAATAGCCATGAAGGGCTACTTAATTAGAACTTGCTGGGCTGAATTCTAATAACTGTGAAGATTAACAATACACCAAAAAATGATGGCTGAAATTCATAATATCAATTTCAGTGCATCATTATTCAAAGAAAACTGACAATACTGTTCTGCGAATCATTTTGTTGAAAGCTTTGTCCTTTATGTGATTTTCACATAAAGCATCAGAGTAGTTCGTAATACTATTAAATAACAATGAAACAGGGTGAAGTACTTTCTTGCCGCAGATGTCAATCGAGATTGGCAGGAATTATGGCATTAGTGGAAAAGGATTTTATAAAGGATTTGTTGTGAGTGACTAAATATTGAATGTATAGGAGCTTATGCAAAGTGGTTCTTGGAGGACAGGGCTTGAAATTGGTCATATTTGAAAATTCTAAAGTTCAAAAAACATGGGTGCAAAATTAAATGGCATTAAGGATTGACGATGAGATAAGCATTCCGTGATTTTGGAGCCCAAGTCAGTGAAAGAATCTGAATTCTCAACTCAGGGGTGAGTTGCCAATGGTGCTATCTCATTAAATCAATAAATTCAGTCTGTATTGATTTTTGAAGCTCAGATCTTTGCTGCATCACGCCATTAATTTAATTATTTAACTTCTTGAGGCATTGTGGAACTATTGTAAAAGATTTTAAAGTGTCTAAGTTCATGAGTGCATTTCAGAAAACCTATAGGCCAGGCGTACCCAACCTGGGGTCCATGGACCCTTGGTTACTGGTAGAGGTCCATGGCATAAAAAATGGTTGGGAAGTCCTGCTACAGATTAATGGGTTAATCATTTTCATAAAGTTATTAGTTGTAGTTGCACACTGGCACAGACTGTCACTATGCCAAACTGACTATTACTTGTAATTAGTTTGATGAGATTTACAAATGTCAATATAGGAATTCATGTTAATACAATAAAGTTGGAAAAAGTAGGCTTGAAAACAGGGTCAGATATACATTTACATATCATAGTGCATTGTCCTTGTTTTATACCTAGACATATCTCTGTCTGATAACACTGAATATTGATAGGTTTAATTTAAGTATATACATTGTTGAAGTTAGCTCCCATGTATTAGCTGTTGATTATTGGTAAATCATTGGTCCTTGCATTTATCACAGTTTAACATATTGGCACTTAGCCTCCATTATCACTACCCCAGAACAAAAAAGTGAATCCAAAAAGAAATAAAAATTCTTTAATGTAAATATTGCTATTAAAGTTACACCTTATAATTAAAATGATGTTAATGCCTTGAATTGAACTGATAGATTCATTTTGAATCTCTCAGTGAAGCAGTGTCTCCTCTTCACAGTTACCCTTGGTTACTAAGTAAATGCCAGATATTCTTTATTAACAGGCATTATTTTGTATTTTGGTGTTGATGTTCATTGTTAATTTCTGATTTATTCTGCAGCCCGAAGGAATTAAGAAAGAGAAGAACTATGCCTACATATTGGATCCAGTCAATGTCTTGGGTCTGTTTTTATTGTTTCCAACTTAACATTTAATATAATGTATCGTTTTAAGAGCTATTCTGACTAATGTTTATATTTTCATTTTCTTTTAGGCACTTTAGTGAGAAGGGTTGAAATTCCATTAAGAATACCATTAAATATTCTCCCAAATACAATGCCACAAAATGTGCTAACAGTGCAAGGTATTATCATGGCTCTTTGATTAGTCAAGGAATTGTAAAATAAAGTTTTCTATTAAATATATTGAAATATGTGGTGACTTATATCCCAACAAAAATGTGAATTAGTTTGTGTATAAGCCTTGATCTGAGCAAAAAGGTGTGTATATCTAAATTTCCCTTTCAGGTGCTTTCTATCTTGTTAATTTCTGGCAATTTGTTTAATACAGTAGATGTCAGTAATGCTGAACTGTGCTTTGCTGAAATTTTACAGGTGACATCATTGGTGAAGCAATGTCAATAGCTTTAGATCCTAAGGGTGTTCACAAACTAATCGATCTACCCTATGGCTCTGCTGAATCAGAAGTACTTAATGTTGCCCCAGTCTACTTCATTTATAACTACCTGGAGAAGACCAATAATTGGAATGTGATGGGATCAAACTACAGGATGACGCAGCTGAAAATGAAGAAAAAAATGAGAGAGGGTGTGTACTATTTTCATACACAACTTTTTCAGATAAGGAACATATTCAGTTTTTCCCTGTGACTCAATAGGTAAAAACTGGATGTTATATTATTGAAAAACAACAGAACAGAGAGTTCTGTTTGATTGTCTACTAATATTGAACTTCAGAATAATACAGATTGTGTGATAAGTGGAATCCCCCAGCACTCTGTTTTGAGTTCCTAACTATTCCTTCATTTCCTTCCTCATCTTGAAGACAGCAATGTAATTAATTTGAAAATGATACAAAGATGTACATAAACATAGAAAAATACAGCAAGAATAAACTCTGTCCCCTTTTTCCTGTGCCCACCATTCAGCATTTTTCTAGTGATATAGGAGGCCTTCAAGTCTATATGAACTCATAGAACAATCCTTTTATCGACCTATAATCTATTCTCTGCCTGTCAGTTCCCTTTCCTCTATGATTCTCCTACCAATGATCTACTGTGTATAAACTATTGTAACTAATGGGATGTGGGAGGCAACTGGAAAATCTAGGGAAAGTCTATATAGTCACTGGGAAAATATAGAAATGCCACACAGAGAGTTCAGGTGGTCAAGTTCAATCCTGAGTCACTGGAGCTGCTAGGCAACAGCACTACGTGGGAGGGGGGAGCAAAACAGGAAATAAACTAGGAATAGGTTGGTAATAATTTTCTGAAATCTCATAAAGAAAAGTGGAGAAATAAACTATGTGTAGGAAATATGCCAAGGCAAATAATGTGTAAGGCTAATTAATTATGAGGATTTAAAAAATAACCTTGTTCCTGTTTATGACTTAAATTTGGTTTTATGTTGATAAAAAGGAACTGATGTTATCCTTGCAAAGAAGCAATCTGCAGTTAATCATAAGATTATTGTAAATCACTCTATATAAAGGTGTGGTGGAGGAGGATTTAATGGTCCAACAAAGGGAGACTCCATTGCTTTTGATATGGTAAAATTGCTAAATCGCACATACTGATTACAAGTTAATTAAGGAAATGTATGCAGCCCTCATATATAATCAAATATATTTATTTGTCATACATTCTTTCTTTTATTTGATATCAATCTGTGTATTTCTTTTTGATTGTGTAAAGGTATTACAAATATCATGTCTTTCTACATCAAAAATGTTCACTCATATAGCATGTGGAAGGGTCGAGAGTCCAGCACATGGTAAGTTCTACTGAGTAAAATTCCTGTTTTCCATATGGCGTTTGGATTATCTTAGTTGCAAAATAGTATCTTAAATAACCATTTAAAGCATATCTGAACTAGATTAAAATTAAAAATGTTAATTAAATGTGGTAGTTTAGAATCTTATTGATCAAAGGTATTTTCACTTCCAACTTTAAATTATTCTGCCAAATCAAAACAAAATCCCACATTTTTAGAATTTGCCTTCCTGCTGTCAATTTGGTTTAATCCTGAGAGTATTTTAAATAAATAGCATTCAATACATTTTCCTGAAATAAATCTGGTTTTTAAAGCTAAGTGGATGAAATGTATTCAGTCGAAATTAACAAATTGATGATTTTAGAAATAACACAATTAAAACAAAAATGAAGTCCATTTTAGTACAAAGTGATCTAAGTGGTTATAGTATTGTAGTGATTATAGCTGTGCCAGTTAGTTCAAGACACAAATGGTTGAAGGGAAGTAGCTGTCCTTAAACCTGGTGGTGTGGGACTTCAGGTTTCTTTATCTTCTATAATGGTAGCTATGTGAAGATGGCATAGTGTAGATGATGGGAATCTTTGATGATGGTTGTTTCTTTTAGATTAGGTACCTCCTGTGGACACCGCCAATGGTGGGGAGAGATGTGCCTTTTGCATACTGAGTGGAGTTCACTGTATTCTGTGGCTTCTTATGTTTTTGTTGTGCATTCAAGTAGCCTTACCAGAGCATGATGAAACCAGTCAGGATACTTTCAACAATACATCTGCAGAAGATTGTTGGAGTGTTTATTAACAAGCTGAACCTCCTTAACCTCCTAAGAAAGTAAAGACCATAAGACATAGGAGAAGAATGAGACCATTCAGCCCATCAAGTCTGCTCTGCCATTCTATCATGGCTGATTCATTATTCCTTTCAACCGCATTCTCCTGCTATCTTCCCGTAAAGATGCTGGCATTTTCATTGTGGCTGCATCTGATATGTTAAAACCCAAGAACTTAAAGCAGAGTGTATCCTTGTATACTTAAAGTATGTGTCTGTTAAGTCCACATTTCTGTATGTTTGGAGCCTGGTTTCCAGTCATCTTGGATCTCATTGCCTTCAGACCAGGCTCTGTACTATGTCATCTAATGTGCAATGACCACCTCACATTAAACACCTTCTGCTCCTTTGGAATGAAGTCATTGTCAATCTTGAGGAACTGCCTAAAACAGAGTAGCTTTCTGCTATATCATTATATCCCTTTACAATTTAAGACATCACAGTATTGCAAATACAAATATTCTGACTGGTAGCTTGTAACCTATTTTTAATGGAAAACTTTAAATTTACTAAGACTGCAATTTATGTAAGCTTATAAATTTCTGTTCATACTTATAGATAAGATATACTCACTGTTATCATAGTAGTGTTATTTTTTCATGGCTCTGTATGCCATTAAGTTCAGTCAAATTTTGTATTAATCAAAATAGCTTGTTTCTTTATTTCCCAGGTTAACAGCTTTTGTATTAAGGGTGTTGGCACAAGTCAGTGAATACCTTTCACTGGATAAACAATTAATATGTAAAACAGTATTTTGGCTCACCTATAACTGCCAAAACTCTGATGGATCCTTCAGAGATAATTACAGTTATATTCCAATACAATTACAGGTTAGTGCAGAACTGAGTTTGAGTTTGAATGTGAAATCTCAATCATGATCCACAGAAGATATTTACAGTGGTAATTTTATACCCAATATGTTTATTACAGGGTTCATTGAAGGAAAAATCTTTGGATAAAACAATGTTTCTCACTGCATTTACCAATATTGCCATTCAAAAAGCATTTCCCTTCTGTAGTACTGAAGTAAGTGAAAATAAAACCATGCACAAGTAGTACTGTAAGAAAACTATCACCTACTTCAAGCAGAATTTTATTTAAATCTTAGGTTCTGCTAAAATGTTAAGATGTTATTTTTATATATATATATATATATATATATATATATCAGAAAGGAACTTGGTGAAATATAATTTCGATGCAATAATATAAAGATATACATTTATTCATTAATGAAATATTGATCTTGTAGATGTGTCAATTGTACTGCTTGGCAAGTTGTTCAGTTATAACAAGGTGCAGGCTTTATTTTAATACATGAACAAATAACTACTTACACTGTGGAAGTACGCTGGAGATCACAGCAGGTCAGGTGGTATCTGGAGAGAGAAATTGGAATCTGAATCAGGTTTAATATCACTGGGACATTTTGTGAAATTTGTTGTTATGTGGCAGCTGTACACTGAAATACATAATAATAAAAACTAAATTACAGTAAGTTTTAATATATATTTAAAAAGTTTAATTATTTAAGTAGTGCAAAAAGAGAAGAAAAAAGTAGTGAAATAGTGTCATGGGTTCAATGTCCATTCAGAAATCTGATAGTGAAGGGGAAGAAGCTGTTCCTGAATCATTGAGTGTGTGTCTTCAGGCTCTGTACCTCCTACATGATGGTAGCAATGAGAAGAGGACATGTCCTGGGTGATGGGGGTCCTAATGATGCTTGCTGCCTTTTTGAGGCATCACTTCTTGAAGATGTCTTGAATGCTGGAGATGCTGTTGCCTATGATGGAGCTGACTGAGTTAACAACTTTCTGCAGCTTATTTCGAAGCCCCCACCCTCCCATAGCAGACAGTGATGCAACCAGTTAGAATGCGTTTCACAGTACATCTTTAGAAGTTTGCAGGTGTTTTTGGTGAGATACCAAATCTCCTCAAACTCCTAATGAAATATAGCCACTGTCTTTCTTTGTAATTGCATCATATTTTGTTTTCATTATGGCTTTGTTTTATTAGTGGATTGAGTCACCAGCAAATACAGCAGAATGGAAAACTTTATAAAAGTAAATGAGTCATTGCACACTGAGCTGGGTGGGTCAAGATAAGAGGGAAATAAAAATTATGAGCCAATTGTCCAGTTTTCCTCCTTGACTTTTCTAAAATGTTCTCAAATTATTTTAACTGATTCATTTTAGGGAGTTAATAGAGCCATACTTAAAGCCAATGAATACTTATCAAACAATCTGGAGAATGTGAAGAGTACACTTGTATTGGCTATAACTGCATACGCACTGGCATTGAAAGACCATCGATCCCGCTCTTCTTATCGAGCCTTGGAAAAACTGAAATTTGAAGCTTTTGTAATAGGTAATCATAAATATTACATATATAGTATTATATATTAAAATAATTTAATGAACCCTATTATTTATGCCAATATTTAAATAAGTACAAACACAAAACAGAGGGTAAATTGAAAGCAAAACACAAAATGCTGGAGGAACTCAGCAGGCCAGGCAGCATCTATGGAAAAGAGTAAACATCTATAGTAAATTGAAAGTATTGTTTCACAGGATCAGTACCAGTTTTACCAGTGTTAACCACTTCCATTAAAATTTTAAGTGTAGTAATCAGAAGTACTATTTCTAAATTTGTTGATGGTACTAAATTGGAAATATAAATAGTAAAGAAAATTGTAGTAAATACAAGAACTTTCAGAAAGGAATTGCAAATTAAAGTTCAATACATTTAAGTGAGAATTTTGGTTGGAAGGAAGGAAGCCATATTTTAAGCCATGTATAAAAGGAGTCTCAAGTAAGTGGATGAGCAGGAAGATCTTTGTGTACAGACATACAAGACACTAAAATAGAAACACTGGACTCTCCTACACAGTGGAAGGCACAATTTTTGCAGAAATGAAGGAGAAACAAAGATCTAGTGAAAGCAAGGAAATTCAGATCTTTAATATCACTCATTGTAATGTATTGAAAAAATCCAAGGATGCTAAAGATGGTTACCAACACACTCATGATGGCCTTCCAAAATGCCATAGATTCTGATATAATCCAGCAAATGTAACAGCTACTTTTAAGTGCAGCTGGCAAACTATGTTTGCTGTTTACTGTTTTTGTGCTTTGTGTCTATATGACATACAATAGGCCCTTCAATTTACTGAGTCTGTGTCAACCATCAATCACTCATTTACATCAATGCTATATAAATTCAATTTTCCATTCTCTCCATATCCCCATTAACTCTTCCCAGATTCTATCACTGACCTGCATACTTAGAGCAATCTTCTAACACTGGGGTATTGGAGGAAATGGAAGCAACTTGAAAACAGCCAGGTGGTTGCTGGAGAACTTGTAACTTCCATACAAATAGTCTCAGTTATCATACTGTGAAGCAATGATAATATTAGCCATGCCTTTTTACCACTGTGATAATTTGATGATTTTTCAACATTTCTATGTTCATACCTCGTGCTTCAATCCGAACTGACATTTAAATAGAACCTATCTGGCAATGCCCTTTTGATATTTCAAGTGTTTTTGTACTCCTTTTTAAATAGCATGAAAGGGGAACTATATATATTGCATAAAAGTACTGCGTAAAACTTGATTTTGGAGTATAACAATTCATGTCTATGTTTCAAGGATTCTTTTTGAAATTACTATACTTAACCTTTTACAGTAGCTGATAGATAGATAGATAGATACTTTATTCATCCCCATGGGGAAATTCAACTTTTTTCCAATGTCCCATACACTTGTTGTAGCAAAACTAATTACATACAATACTTAACTCAGTAAAAAAATATGATATGCATCTAAATCACTATCTCAAAAAGCATTAATAATAGCTTTTAAAAAGTTCTTAAGTCCTGGCGGTTGAATTGTAAAGCCTAATGGCATTGGGGAGTATTGACCTCTTCATCCTGTCTGAGGAGCATTGCATCGATAGTAACCTGTCGCTGAAACTGCTTCTCTGTCTCTGGATGGTGCTATGTAGAGGATGTTCAGAGTTATCCATAATTGACCGTAGCCTACTCAGCGCCCTTCGCTCAGCTACCGATGTTAAACTCTCCAGTACTTTGCCCACGACAGAGCCCGCCTTCCTTACCAGCTTATTAAGACGTGAGGCGTCCCTCTTCTTAATGCTTCCTCCCCAACACGCCACCACAAAGAAGAGGGCGCTCTCCACAACTGATCTATAGAACATCTTCAGCATCTCACTACAGACATTGAATGACGCCAACCTTCTTAGGAAGTACAGTACAGTACTGGGAGACAGTAGTGCTAATACTGGACACCAGTCACATTTCTCTCTGTGAAGAGTATAAAGCAAATCCTCTATACTCATTGTATATATGAGATTTCACAAATACAAAATGTGAAATATAATGAAATGAAACATGCCCAAAAAAATTCTTAATGCATTGCAAAGTGTGAAGATTCCATTAACTTTTATAAGGTGAAAATGCAAAACTGAATAATTCCAAGTGTTTTCTTAAGAAAAGTGCAACTTATGCTTCATATTTACAAATCTACAGGTCATCCCCCTGTACGTCGTTATTGGAAAGACACTCCAAAACTTGGGACTTCGACCAATGAAGTAACTGCACAAGTAGTACAAACAACATCATATGCTCTTCTGACTGTGTTGCTTTCCACTGATAAAAGTTATGGAAACCCCATTGTTAAATGGCTTACTGAACAACAGCGTTATGGTGGTGGATTCCTTTCAACACAAGTAAATACAACAGTTACTATAAAGTCATTAGCAGTCAAACCATAAAAATTATGTATAACATTTAAGTAGTATCACTATTAGCACCTACTAAAAATACAACAGTTATAACTAGGTGAGATAGAAATTTGTGCATATTCCTGTAACCTAAACATATAATACAATAGTGATTGATAGCTGTACAATCAATCTTCTAAAACTTCAGATACTTCTGAAACTCAGTTCCACTGAAGTCAATGAAAACAGAATTCTGGAACAGAAGCACAACATGAAACCACCGTTATCTTGTGCATTTAGCAGATGTGACTGATTACAAGAATCTTCCCTTATATTTAAATAAACAGTTTTTGATTCATTTAATTAAATCTATTGAATTTTTAATTGTCATCTCTGGCATTATTCACAGGTCAGGGTACTTTGAAAGTTTATGTATGGTATGTTGAGAGATGATGAAATACATATTAGGGTAAAGCATTTAATTTAAAATTTCCAGAAACCAACCAAAAACAGTGTATTTTGTGCTTGAGACATACTTAAAAATTAAGTAACAAGTAACATATTATTAAGCAAACACGAGGAAATTTGCAGATGCTGGAAATTCAAGCAACACACACAAAATGCTGGTGGAACGCAGCAGGTCAGGCAGCATCTACAGGGAGAAGCGCTGTCAATGTTTCGGGCCAAGACCCTTCGTCAGGACTAACTGAAAGGAAAGATAGTAAAAGATTTGAAAGTAGGAGGGGGAGGGGAAAATGCAAAATGATAGGAGAAGACTGGAGGGGGTGGGGTGAAGCTGAGAGCTGGAAAGGTGATTGGCAAAAGGGATACAGAGCTAGAGAAGGGAAAGGATCATGGGACGGGAGGCCTAGGGAGAAAGAAAGGGGGAGGGTAGCACCAGAGGGAGATGGAGAACAGGTAGAGTGATGGACAGAAAGAGAGAAAAAACAAGAGAGGAAAAAACACCTACACTCTGTCCGCCAGAGAAAGCAGGATCTCCCAGTGGCCACACATTTTAATTCCACGTCCCATTCCCATTCTGATATGTCTATCTATGGCCTCCTCTACTGTCAAGATGAAGCCACACTCAGGTTGGAGGAACAACACCTTATATACCGGCTGGGTAGCCTCCAACCTGATGGCATGAACATTGACTTCTCTAACTTCCGTTAATGCCCCTCCTCCCCTTCTTACCCCATCCCTGACATATTTAGTTGTTTGTTTTTTTCTTTTTCTCTGCCCATCACTCTGCCTGTTCTCCATCTCCCTCTGGTGCTCCCCTCCCCCTTTCTTTCTCCCTAGGCCTCCTGTCCCATGATCCTTTCCCTTCTCTAGCTCTGTATCCCTTTTGCCAATCGCCTTTCTGGCTCTCAGCTTCACCCCACCTCCTCCGGTCTTCTCCTATCATTTTGCATTCCCCCCCCCCCCCACTTTCAAATCTCTTACTATCTTTCCTTTCAGTTAGTCCTGACGAAGGGTCTCGGCCCGAAATAGCGACAGCACTTCTCCCTATAGATGCTGCCTGACCTGTTGCGTTCCACCAGCATTTTGTGGGTGTTGCTTGAACATATTATTAACTTTTTTTGCTTAAAACTTGAAATTCCTTATCAACATAATACTGTTTTAAAGAATTACACTTTCTATTGCAATGTTCACAAAATATTTTGTTAGGTTCCCTAGTGTGCTTTGGCATTTTCAGTGTAGACACCATTGGCTTGATGTTTTGCAGTGTTGTACATCTGCCAGCTCTTAGCCTCATGGTTTCAACCTCAGCAGACAGATCTTTAAAGGAACACAGCTTCATAAGCAACTTTTTCTTCAATTGCTGGGGAAAGCAAGTTCAAGAACAGCTGCGGCAAAGTTGACAGAGGAAAGGGAGAATGCTCCTAGGGTCTCAGTAATGAGCCTGTCCAGTCTACTGGAGAACATTTTCTGTAGGAGGAATCTTCCACAGAGACCCTCAAGAGTTCCAGCTGAATGCTCTTGTCAGGAGATTGCCTGGAAGGTCTCTAAGAGGGATAACATCACAGGTGTGAAAGGCCTAATTTGCAGAAAGAACGGGAACTGTATGCCCTTTCTTTGCCTATTCATATGAGCTGTAAGAAAAGTAGATGAAGTGTTCACTCCTTCAGTATGAGGTTCTGTGACCCTTCGAAAAGTAGTTGTCAACAGCAGATTGTAAAATGTGGGATAGATCAGCAGCGACAGACAGACATACTTTATTGATCCCGAGGGAAACTGGGTTTCGTTACAGTTGCACCAACCAAGAATAGAGTAGAAACATAGCAAAATAAAACAATAAATAATTAAATGATAAGTAAATTATGCCAAGTGGAAATAAGTCCAGGACCAGCCTATTGGCTCAGAATGTCTGACACTCCGAGGGAGGAGTTGTAAAGTTTGATGGCCACAGGCAGGAATGACTTCCTATGATGCTCAGTGTTGCATCTTGGTGGAATGAGTCTCTGGCTGAATGTACTCCTGTGCCTAACCAGTACATTATTGGAGTGGATGGGAGACATTGTCCAAGATGGCATTCAACTTGGACAGCATCCTGTTTTTAGATACCACCGTCAGAGAGTCCAGTTCCACCCCCACAACATCACTGGCCTTACGAATGAGTTTGTTGATTCTGTTGGTGTCTGCTACCTTCAGCCTGCTGCCCCAGCACACAACAGCAAACATGACAGCACTGGCCACCACAGACTCGTAGAACATCCTCAGCATCGTCCGGCAGATGTTAAAGGACCTCAGTCTCCTCAGGAAATAGAGACGGCTCTGACCCTTCTTGCAGACAGTCTCAGTGTTCTTTGACCAGTCCAGTTTATTGTCAATTTGTATCCCCAGGTACTTGTAATCCTCCACCATGTCCACACTGACCCTTTGGATGGAAACAGGGGTCACCGGTGCCTTGGCCCTCCTCAGGTCCACCACCAGCTCCTTAGTCTTTTTCACATTAAGCTGCAGATGATTCTGCTCACAGCATGTGACAGTTTTCCACCATAGCCTTGTACACAGACTCATCTCCCTTGCTGATGCATCCAACTATGGCAGAGTCATCAGAAACCTTCTGAAGATGCAGCAGCCTGAAAAGATCCTGAGGCTAGGAAGCTGAGAATAACAGTAAGCCTGTCTTTTACTACAGAGCATTCCAATAATGCATGAGCCTATACTTAGGTTTCAGGAAGTCATGGATCCAACTGCCTTTAAACGTTGTTCCTCAGAGAAGTCCAGCTATGAGCATGTGACATTGTAAGCTTTAGGTTGATAGGGCTTCAGATGAGAAACCTTCCAATTCATCCTCCCAGTGATCCATGTGACTATCTCCAGTGCCTATGCCATCCAGCAAGAGAAGCATTGGATGGAGTTAAATCCCTATGGCAATAGGATTGAAGCAGAAAAATTACTGAAGGTGAGAAGTAAGCTCAATTGTAAGTGTTCTAAGTTCAAAGTAAATTTATTATCTAAGTGCTTACATGTCACCGTATACTACTCTGAGATTCATTTTCTTGCAGGCATTCACAGTAGACGAAAGAAATACAATAGAATCAATGAAATACTACACACAAACACTGACAACCCATGTGCAAATGAAAACAAACTGTACAAATACAAAAATACCTTAATAATAAATAAATAAATAATGCTGAGCATATGAGTTGTAGAGTCCTTGAAAGTGAGTCCATAGGTTGTGGATATTGTTTAAAAAGAAGACAATGAGACTATGGCATGGTGCAGGGTAGCCTGATATCTGGTAAAGAATGCTGTTTCAGTGGTGGCCATTTAGTTAAAATGGTTTCAGATTAAACTGCATTAGTAAGACTGCTTGTACTATGAATAAACAAGAACTTTTTTTTCAGAAGTGTGAAGTTAGAAATTGCACTAGAAGTGAAAATTAAGTGATGCATTATTGTTTGGATCTTATGGCAAGATTACTTTTCCAGAGTTAATAACATCATTTCTGGAAGATCATGGGTCAAATTTCGTACCAGAGATTAAGGGCCTGGATACAATTTTGTTTAAAACTAGGCTTTACCTATTTTCAACAGTACGGCATGACTTATACAGTGAAAATTAATTTATAGACCTTCATATATTGCACTGTTTTCTTTCTTGATATCCAGGAGTGAAAGAGTTGTTTGATTTCAATGAGTTTCCATACACTACGTTCTGAATGTTTAATGGTTTGTTTATTGACAGGACACTGTAACAGCCCTTGAAGCTCTCACAGAGTATGTTATTAATATGAAACATTCTAAGCTGGATATGTCACTAACAGTTAACTACAAAAGGTTTGGCAATATACTTAATTTGGAACTGAATGAACAAAAGGCATTTTCAAGACCCATAGAGGCAAGTTACATTTGTGCTTTGGTTTGCTTTTACTGATGTTTGGAAACTGGAATACCAAGATTGTAAGATGCTTCATTATACCATTGCTCTTCATTGTAATAATATTGATAGGATTATGTAAATTTGTCTGATATTTTGCAGATTGAAAAAAATGATAATGTAGTTGTTATAACCAAGGGCAGGACTGGCACAGCTCTTGTTAATGTAAGTAACACATTTTTGTCATTATCTTATTTAAGAGAACAAAGGTGAACTCAAATAGTAATGTATTGGAATCTAGACTGTTAAAATTATCCTGATTAGAAATCATTTACTTTACTTACACTATGTTCAGGAATCAAATACATAAAGAAGAATTCAAATCCTTCATTATATTTTCTATGAAATGATGGGCTTCACTTTATTAAATTCTGATATGCTGCATGTCCCATCAACTTGAGGAAGATTGATGATCATGAGACATGTCTGATCATCAAACTTAATTGATTAGAGGCAAAAATGCACATAGTTGGTCCATGACAAATTTACTTTTAATCCAAAATTCCAATTCTTTTTGATCTTCCATGAATTAATTATTTTCTTCGCGTCATTGCCGGCTCTGTATTATAATAACCTATAGATGCGTGGCATCAATCACAAAGTGACTGATTTAGAGATACCTGCTCAATCTCCCATATAAAAAAGCTTCTAGTGGTAGAGAATCAGAATCATGTTTAATATCACCATCATATGTTGTGAAATTTGTTAACTGTGCAGCAGCAGTACAATGCAACACATGATAAATATAGAAAAAAACTGAATCTCAGTGAGTATATATGTACTTTAAATAGTTAAGTTAAAAGAAGTGGTACCTCCTTCCTGATGGTAACAATGAGAAGGGGACATGTCCTGGGTGGAGGGGGTCTTTAATGATGGACGTTGCACTCCTGAGGCACCGCTGCTTGAGGATGTCTTGGATATTACAGAGGCTAGTACCCATGATGGAGCTGACTAATTTTACAAGTTTCTGCAACTTACTTTGATCTTGTGCAGTAGCAACCCCCACCCCATATCAGACAGTGATGAAGCCGGTTAGAATGCTCCCCACAGTACATCTGCAGACATTTTCAAATGTTTTAGGTAACAAACCTAATCTCCCCAAACTCCTAATAAAATATAGCTGCTGTCTTGCCTTCTTTATAGCTGCATCAATATGTTGCAACCAGGTTAGGTCCTCAGAGATATTGACACCCAGGAATTTGAAATTGCTCACTCTCTCCACTTCTTTTAGTTATGATAGATAAAAATAATGACACAATCAGTATGAATTACTGTACAATAAAACTGCTGAATAGTTTTGTGAGATTCACTTACCAAAAGTTTGAGTGATCTCAGAATCTGTGCTTCACAATGACCTAGTCATCATATTCACAATGATTTTGGTAATATATATTAACATTGATAACTTGCAATATCCCGATTCCAATTCTCTTTTTACCCTTTTTTTTTGTTAAAGAACTATTGTTACACCCAAAATGATTTTTATGATATTCTCATTTTGTTCAATCACAAACAAGGGAAAATCTGCAGATGCTGGAAATCCAAGCAACACTCACAAAATGTTGGAGGAACTCAGCAGGCCAGGCAGCATCTATGAAAAACAGTACAGTCGATCTTTTGGGCCGAGACCCATTTTGTGTGTGGAACTTTGTCTTTGCTACTTCTTTGCACCTTTTGTATTTATACAGTATATGCTTCACCTTTCCAACATCTACGATAGATCATTGCACAACTGGACATACTGTGGAAAGCTCATTTGTAGATTTTGATACTTCGATTTTTATTTATATGATATCAGAGCAGAAGAGAAAGAGACAAAGTGGAGATTCAATGCTCTTGCAATGATGCTTGACATTTTCAATTTACATTGAACTATATTGACTTAATACAGAACTAGTAATTGGTTTAGTGCAGCCCCTGATTTACAGATCAAGTAAATTTGCATAACTTTAAACTTTTTCTAGGATAAATGTTTATCACATGCCAATATAGACTCAGTGGCCTCTTTATTATGTACCTCCTGTACCTGTTGAGTAGCCACTTGGTGTAAGTTTGTGGCCTTCTACTGCCATAGCCCATCCACTTCAAAGACCAACGCATTGTGCATTCAGATATGCCCTTCTGCACAACACTGTAGTAACATGCGGTTATTTGAGTTACTGTTGCCCTTCTGTCAGCTTGAACCAGTCTGGCGATTCTCCTCTGACCTCTCTCATTACAAGGCATTTTCACCCACAGAACTGCTGCTCACTGGATTTTTTGCTTTCTGCACTCTTCTCTGTAAACTCTAGAGATTGTGTGTGAAAACCCCAGGAGATCAGCAGTTTCTGAGATACTCAAACCACCCCATCTGGTACCAACAATCATTCCACAGTCAAAATCACTTAGATCACATCTCTATCCTATTCTAATGTTTGGTCTGAACAACAACTAAATCTCTTGACCATGTCTGCATGTTTGTATACATTGAGTTGCTGCGACATGATAGGCTGGAAAGGATATATATAAGATTTACTAAAATGGTACCAGAGACTGTGTAAATGTTTGTGAACAGACTGAAAAGGTAAGTGCAAATCAAAAGCAAATTGCAGATGCAGCATGTCTGAAGTGTAAACTGAAAATGCTGAAGACACCCAGCAGGTCAGGCAGCATCTGTGGAAAGAGGAACAGATTCAAGATTCAAGGTTCAAAAACTTTATTGTCATTCTAACCGTACATCAGCTCTGCAGGGCAGGATGAGACAGCGTTTCCCAGGAGCAGTGCAATCATAACATAACAAACGCAACACTAAATAATAAACATAACAATAAATAGTAAAACACAACAACCACATGTCAGTTAAAAACAAGTTATAAGTGTCCAGTGCAAGTTAAAAGTGTCCAAAGCAGAGTCAGGTAGAGCAGCTATTTGCCTAACTGCCTGTGGGAGGAAGCTGTTTAGTAGCCTTGTGGTTTTAGTTTTGATGCTCCTGTAACATTTACCTGATGGCAGAAGAACAAACAGTTCATGGAGAGGGTGTGAGGGGTCTTTAATGATGTACCATGTCTTCTGGAGGCATCGACTCTGAAAGAGAATTTTGGATCAAAGATTCTTTATTAGAACTGGGAAGGAGAAAGCAGATAAACTGTTGGTGAAGCTAACTATTTCCCTTCTCTCTTAAAGGAAGGGACTGAGCCATGGTTAAAATTAACCATATACTTGTAGCACTGTAGTTAAGATCTTGTCATTTTTAGATCAATAGAAAATAAGCAGTGATCTGACTTTGAGGCTAAGCAAGCGCCAACATTAGAATTCAAGCCAATTTTGTCCTCAACCAACATTGCAATATTTAAGCTGTAGTGGTTTCTAATTAATTTTGATGTAACCAATTTTTGTTTGCCATGACTAAGGGAGAACAAAAGGTAAACTTTTGTTTACCTTTTTGTAAACAAAAAGGACTATTTGTAGCACTATTGTAAGGTTGACTAATTTTATGTAAACCAAAAATTAGAACAGCATTTTTGCTTAGTAGATTGTATGGGTCATTTACAAAACTCTTATCTATTATCTGATCACAAACAAGGAAACTCTGCAGATGCTGGAAATCCAGCAATTCACACAAAATGCTGGAGGAACTCAGCAGAATGAAACATCAACTGTATTTTTTTCCATAGATGCTACTTGGCCTGCTGATTTCTGCCAGCATTTTGTGTGTGTTTATCTATTATCTGATTAATTTTATTCGCATGGTGAGTTAGAAAAGATAGACCAAAAGAATTGGTGTATAACTTGCAGGGTTAAACCCCTTCAATCTACTATAATATTAAGCAAGAACTATAAGTTAGAAGGTCACATACTTAGATTTTGTTTTCATACAACTATCTGATTGGATCTTATTTCTTGCATAGATGAGAAGGGTATATTATGTCAGGGGCACATCCAGTGAAACTTGTGACTTCTCTCTAAAAATAGAAGCCAAAAGAATTATTTCAAGTGAGTATACACATATTATAGCAAATGATTTTCATATATTTTTAAATGTTTAACGTTCACCTGATACTTGGCCTTAAGCCTTGTTTTTATTAAACTGGCCAACAGCCTGCCAGTGAAGGTCATCAGAATCATGGCTCTGCCTTCCTTGTGTGTCTGGGAAGGAAGCAGACTGTAATTGGAGTGTGCATCAAGAAAGTTGCCATTGATAGGGAGATTAGGGAAGCAGGGGCAACCTCTAAATACTAGCAGGCTTTTAAAAAATGCTTCAATATATTTTCAGCTACGTAATTTCCACTGGAACTACAGTTTGATTGTAAGCCAAAATCTGTCTGTTACTGCTACTATTTTCAAAAATATATTTATTCATGATTCAGTTCACTCAGGTTTAATAATAACAGTGGTGGTCTTTATTTTCAGATAGAAGACCTGCAGGAGTTGAGAAAGCTTATCACCTGGAAGCTTGTGCGAAGTAAGTGTTGAGTCAGTGGAGTAGTGAGGGAAGTGGTATGGTGGTAGGCAGAGGTCTAAGTAAAATAGTCTAACTGCTAATTGTAGAATTGCAACATTGTAGCGGTGTGCTACACGCAGCGCTAAAATAACGACGCGGAGTCGGTAAACTGCACTGAAAGATGATTTTATTCGAACTTCACAGCCTTGCTTTAAAGCCTCCCTCATCCTACCCTTCCCGGGCGCGGATGCTGTAAGGGACACGTACTCACAAACCCCCGCAGGCTTTTTCCCTTTGTTGCGGACCTGGCCTTTGTGCCTGCACGCTGGCTATTTGTGAGCCGGTTCGAGTGCGCTAGGAAGTGGGTCGCCACATAACCCCCCCCCCCCACAGAACCGGCGATACACCCCCCAATGTCCACAGTCTGGGCCGGACCCTGTTTGGGAGGTCGGCCTCTGCGCTGCGGTGCCGGAAACTCGAACGGTTGCGCCAGGTCCACAAGGGCTGGTTTGAATTGGTCCACTGTGAAAACCTCCTCTCTCCCCCCCAACGTCCAGCACGAACGTGGACCCGTTGTTCCTGAGCACCGTGAACGGCCCCTCATAGGGCCGTTGCAGCGGTGGCCGATGCCCACCCCTTCGTACAAACACAAACTTACAGTTCTGTAGGTCTTTGGGTACGCAGGTCGGGTTCTGCCCATGCTGCGAAGTGGGTATGGGGGCCAGGTCACCGAGCCTCTCGCATAGTCTGCCCAGGACTGCTGCGGGTTCTTCCTCTTGCCCCCTTGGGGCTGGTATGAACTCCCCGGGGACGACCAGGGGTGCGCCGTACACCAACTTGGCCGACGAGGCATGCAGATCGTCTCTGGGTGCCGTGCGGGTGCCGAGTAGGACCCAGGGAAGCTCGTCCACCCAGTTAACTCCTCGCAGGCGGGCCATGAGAGCCGACTTTAGGTGACGGTGGAAACGCTCCACTAGTCTGTTCGACTGTGGGTGGTTGGCAGTGGTGTGGTGCAGCTGTGTCCCCAAAAGGCTGGCCATAGCTGACCACAGGCTGGAGGTGAACTGGGCGCCTCTGTCGGAGGTAATGTGGGCCGGTACACCAAAGCGGGACACCCAGGTGGTGAACAGTGCCCGGGCGCAAGATTCGGAGGTGGTGTCCGTGAGCGGGATCGCCTCTGGCCATCTTGTGAACCGGTCCACGATAGTCAGGAGGTGCTGCGCTCCGCGCGACACTGGCAGGGGGCCCACGATATCCACATGAATGTGGTCGAAACGCCGGTGGGTGGGGTGGAACTGCTGCAGCAGAGCTTTGGTGTGCCGCTGCACCTTGGCCATCTGGCAGTGCATGCACGTTCTGGCCCATTCACTGACCTGCTTGCAGAGTCCGTGCCAAACGAACCAGTTGGCTACCATCTGGACAGTTGTCCTGATGGAGGGGTGCACTAAGTTATGAATGGAGTCGAAAACACGGCACCGCCAGTTTGCCGGGACGACGGGACGGGGCTGGCTGGTGGTGACGTCACAGAGTAGGGTCCTCTCACCTGGGCCTACGGGGAGGTCCTGGAGCTGCAAGCCGGAGACTGCGGTTCTGTAACTCGGGATCTCCTCGTCTGCCTGCTACGCCTCTGCCAGCGCCTCAAAGTCTACCCCTTGGGAAAGAGCATGAATGTTAGGGCGAGAGAGTGCATCTGCCACGACATTGTTCTTACCCAAGACGTGCCGGACATCCGTCGTGTATTCAGAGATGTAGGACAGATGGCGCTGCCAGGGGTCGGACACCTTCGTGAACGTAAAGGTAAGCGGCTTGTGGTCCGTGAACGCGGTGAAGGGCCTACCTTCTAAGAAGTACCTGAAATGCCGGATTGCCAGGTATAGCGCCAACAGTTCCAGGTCGAAAGCACTGTATTTGAGCTCAGGTGGCCGCAGGTGTTTACTGAAAAACGCCAGGGGTTGCCAGTGCCCCTCGATGAGTTGTTCCAGCACCCCACTGACTGCCGTGTTAGATGCGTCCACTGTGAGGGTGGTAGGGACGTCCATTCTGGGGTGCACTAGCATCGCGGCGTTTGCCAAGGCTTCCTTCGTTTGAATGAAAGCGGCGGCGGACTCCTCGTCCCAGGTAATGTCCTTGCCCGGACCGGACAGCAAGGCGAACAGGGGGCGCATGATTCGGGCAGCTGAAGGGAGGAATTGACCATACCTACGAACTCCTGAAGGCCTTTGATCGTGGTGGGTCGGGGGAAATGGCGGACCGCATCTACCTTAGCGGGCAGAGGGGTTGCCCCATCTTTAGTAATCCTGTGGCCCAGGAAGTCAATGGTGTCGAGCCTGAACTGGCATTTGGCCGGGTTGATTGTTAGACCGTATTCACTCAGTCGGGCGTAGAGTTGACGGAGGTGGGACAGATGCTCCTGACGACTGCTGCTGGCTATGAGGATGTCATCCAAATAGATGAATGTGAAGTCCAGGTCGCGTCCCACCGTGTCCATTAACCACTGGAACGTCTGTGCGGCATTCTTCAGGCCGAACGGCATGCGGAGGAACTCAAAAAGGCCGAACGGGGTGATGAGAGCCGTTTTGGGGACGTTGTCTGGATGCATCAGGATTTGATGGTATCCTCGGATGAGGTCTACCTTGGAGAAGATCTGTTCACCGTGCAGGTTTGCTGCAAAGTCCTGAATGTGTGGCACAGGGTAGCGGTCCAGTGTGGTAGCCTCGTTCGGCCTGCGGTAGTCGCCGCACAGTCTCCAGCCCCCTGTTGCTTTGGGCACCATGTGCAGGGGGGAGGCCCATGGGCTGTCGCACCGCCGGATGATCCCCAATTCCTCCATCCTCTTGAACTCCTCCTTCGCCAGTCGGAGCTTGTCCGGGGGAAGCCGCCGAGCACGGGCGTGGAGGGGTGGTCCCTGGGCCGGGATGTGGTGCTGTACGCCGTGTCGGGGCATGGCTGCCGTGAACTGCGGTGCCAGAACCGATGGGAAATCCACCAGGACTCTGGTGAAGTCGTTGTCGGACAGCGTGACGGAGTCAAGGCGTGGGGCTGGCAACTGGGCTTCTCCCAGGGAGAACGTCTGAAAGGTCTCGGCGTGGACCAGCCTCTGCCTCGGCAGGTCGACCAGCAGGCTGTGAGCCCACAAAAAATCCGCGCCCAGAAGCGGTTGGGCTACGGCAGCCAGTGTGAAGTCCCACGTGAACCGGCTGGAGCCGAACTGTAGCTGCACCATACGGGTGCTGTAGGTCCTTACCGTGCTGCCGTTCACGGCCCTCAGGGGGGGACCCGGTGCCCTGTTGCGGGTGTCGTAACTCGTCGGAGGTAAGACGCTGATCCCGGCACTGGTGTCGACCAAAAAACGGTGTCCCGACCTCTTGTCCCACACATACAGGAGGCTATCCCGACGGCCAGCCACCGTAGCCATCAGCGGCGGCTGGCCCTGGCGTTTCCCGGGAACTGGCAGGGCGGGCGACAACGGCGGGCTTCTGCGCCCCACCGCTGGTGGTAGAAACACCAGTGTTCATTGGGCTCCCCACCCCTGCCTCTGGGGTTAGCGGGCTCTGCGGCCGGGCCTGGACTGGTTTGCTGCTGGGAGCGTGGCCTGGTGATCTGTGCGATGGACGCCCCACTCACCTTCTTGGCGTTCCACAGCAAGTCCGCCCGGGCTGCCACCTTTCGGGGGTTGCTGAAAGCCGCGTCGGACAGCAGCAGGCGTATGTCCTCGGACAGCTGTTCCAGGAATGCCTGCTCAAACATGAGGCAGGGTGTGTGTCCGCCCGCCAAAGACAACATCTCATTCATTAAAGCCGATGGAGATCTGTCTCCCAAGCCATCCAGGTGCAGTAAGCGGGCAGCCCGCTCGCGCCATGAGAGTCCGAAAGTCCTTAGGAGCAGGGCTTTGAATTCCGTGTACTTGCAGTCCGCCGGGGGAGACTGTACGAACTCCGCAACCTGGGCCATTGTGTCCTGGTCGAGGGAGCTCACCACGTAGTAGTAACGTGTGTCCTCTGAGGTTATCTGCCGAACGTGGAATTGGGCTTCTGCTTGCTGGAACTATAGGTGAGGTCGCAGCATCCAGAAGCTTGGCAGTTTCAACGAAACCGCATGAACAGATGCGGCGGCGGTCATCTCCGGTCCAAAAATCATTTGGACCGTCGGGGTCACCAATTGTAGTGGTGTGCTACACGCAGCGCTAAAATAACGACATGGAGTCGGTAAACTGCAATTAAAGATGATTTTATTCGAACTTCACAGCCTTGCTTTAAAACCTCCCTCATCCCGCCCTCCCCAGGCGCGGATGCTGTAAGGGACACGTTCTCACAAACCCCCGCAGGCTTTTCCCCTTTGTTGTATATCTGGCCTTTGTGCCTGCGTGCTGGCTATTTGTGAGCCGGTTCGAGTGCGCTAGGAAGTGGGTCGCCACAACATTAACAAAGTTCTGGAAAGGTGCACTATTTGTAGCAAAAAAAACATACTTCAAAGAAGGATGCACCTGGAATGTCAATTTATCTGTTATTTTCAGAGGTTGCTGACTGCTGTTTGGAGCATGTCCTGTTTTGGTTTAAGCTTTCCAGCATTTGTCACTTCAAGGTTTTTATTTATGGTCTTAGAGTATATTTTAAAACTGAATCTGAATAGCCCACTCTGTATGAATTATCATAATGATTTTAGCTTTCAACTGCAAACTACTGAGAAACTGTACAGCTGAAATAGGCATCACTATAAGGTTGCAGTAAGATGAACCTCCTTCACTAAGCACAATAGAGAAAAGCATAAAGGGTGGAAACTGGCAAGTCCTGATTCTAGGAATTGCAATACCCATCAGTATTCGGCCACAGTATTAACTAACTTTCAACATCCCAATCCATCAAAATGATTGTCTCACTTCTATAACGTGAAATATACTCAGTGACTACTTTATTAGGAATCTCCTGTACCTCTCTTAATAACAGGGTGTTTTTTTCCTACAGAACTGCTATTGCTAATCATTAGATTTTTTTTTGTTTCTCGTTCCATTCTCTGTAAATTCTAGAGACGGTTGTGTGTGAAAAACCCAGGAGATCAGCAGTTTCTGAGATAATCAAACCACTCTGTCTAGCACCAATAATCATTCCACATTCAAAGTCACTTAGATCAGATTTCTACCCCATTCTAGTCTGAACAATTGAAGCTCTTGACCATATCTGCATCCTTTTATGCATTGATTTGCTGCCACACGATCGGGTGATTAGATATTTCCATAAACAAGCAGGTGTACAGGTCTACCTAATAAAGTGACTATTAAGTGTATATCTTCACAGTCATAGCAATAGTAGTGCTAGAAGATTTCTTAGTATTATTTCTATGTGGGACAGTACAATAGCATACTGGTTAGTGCAACACTTCACAGAACCAGCCGTAAGATCAGAGTTGGATACCCACTACTGTCTTTAATTTTTCCCTGTGAACGCACGGGTTACCTCCAGGTGCTCCAGTTTTCTCCCGCATCCCAAGAAATAGGTTAGGGTTAGTGAGTTGTGAGCATGCTATGTTGGCACCAAACCTGTTATGTCACTTGCAGAGTGTCTAGCACAATCCTTGATGATTTGATTTGACAGAAATGATGTATTCCACTCTATGTTTCAATGTACGTGGTCAAATAAAACTAATCTTTTTCTATTTCTAACCAAAATACTTGGAAATAAAAATGCCTCATTTGTCAGAATAAGTTCATGTATTTCTACTGCTCATATACACAGCAGCTGTTAATCTTAGATAGTTCCGTTATAACACAGCTCAATGCTTACTTCTATTATAGAAACAGGCTCAATATTTATAATAGGAAAATCCCTTTCTATTAGTCTATTAGCGTATAGGTTGCTTCTATGGCTAAAGAATACTTTTGCTTTTCTATTGCCAACAAATAAAGGCAAAGAATTGTTATATTAGAACTATATTGTTCTTTGGAGTCTGTACACTAGGAACTAAGTAAGATTCTGACAGATTTCAGCATGATTTGACTATTAAACCTATTCCCCAGATACAGTCAAGCCCAAATCTTAGGGGGTAAATAGCTGGTGCCTTTGATGGATTTCATCATTAAGCCAAGGAGCGAGTATTTTGAACTAACATAAGCAAATAACTTAAACAGAGTTGATATTCCCACACTTCTAGATTTGTCTCCAAAGAATTTGGAGGAAATTTTATTTCATGAATCATTTTCTGATGAATTAAGTTAGTTTTAGATATAACTAAGAAATAGATAGAGATAGATACTTTATTGATCCCAAAGGAAATGACAGTGTCACAGTAGCATTACCAGTGCACAGATATACAAATATTAGGAGAAAAGTAAGAAAGAATAAAAAGTAAGTTACCTCAAACAGTCTAACAGGAAGGGGTCATCACTTCCCTGGCTATAGGTTGACTCAATACAGAGCCTAATGGCCGAGGGTAAGAATGACCTCATATAGTGCTTGCTGGGGAGTCAATAGATGTAACATAAAGATTTTTACTCCTCATGTATGTGAAGGATGTAAGAAATAAAGTCAATTCAATTCAATATCAAACTCAAAATTGAATTTATTATCAAACTACATGTATGTTACCCTATTCTACCCTGTTGACTTATTTTTTAAAATTCTTGTTTCCAGATATAAACCAAAATCTGAAGATGATGCTTTGGAATCAGACCATTCTGTAATGGAGATAACCCTGAACACAGGCCTCTTGCCAGATGAGGAGGATTTAAAAACAGTTAAGCACCTATAAATACATAGCTTCTTATTTAAATCTCAATAATATAAATTATTTGATGATAAAATGTTTTGTTTTGTTTCATTTTTATAGTTATTAAATGGAGTTGATGGTCTTATTGTGGACTACAGAATATCAGACAGAAGTGTCATTCTTCAAGTGGAAGCAGTAAGAAATATAAGAATTAATTTATTGTTTTCTTCTCTGTTAGAAGATAGAACATAGTACAGCACAAGAACAAACCATTCCGCCTACAATGTTGTGCCAAACTAATTAAATTAATAAATTAATTAAATAAATCCCTTTTGTCTGTACACGTCCATATCTCGCTGTTCACTGCATGTTCATATGCCTATCTTCGAGCCTCTTAAATTGTATTATATCTGTCTCTCTACCTCTATGTCTGACAGTACATTCCAGGTACCTATGATTCTTTGTGTTTAAAAAAACTTGCTTCATACATCTTTGAATCTTTTCCCCTCTCACCCTAACTACATCATTTGTTATGTGCCATGTCATATAGACATGGGCAATCATGGTCAATCTGACCATGATTGTTCTTGGCCAATTTTTCAACAGAAGTGGTTTGCCATTGCCTTCTTCTGGGCAGTGTCTTTACAAGGCGAATGACCCCTGCCATTATCAATACTCTTCAGAGATTGTCTGCCTGGCTTTAGTGGTTGCATAACCAGGACTTGTGATATGCATCAGTTGTTCATACGACCATCCACCACCTGCACCAATGGCTTCACGTGACCCTGATCAGGGAAAAGTGGGTGCTACGCCTTACACAAAGGTGAACTGCAGGCTAGCAGAGGGAAGGAGCACCTTACTCCTCCTTTGATTGAGACATATCTCCACCCCACCACCTAGCTACATGCCCTCAAATGTAAAACATTTCTATCCTGGGAAAACAATACTGGCTGTCTGATATGCTTCTCATAATTTGATAAACCTCTATCAGATCTCCCCTCAGACTTCAGGACTCCAAAGAAAATGATTCCAGTTTATCCACCCTCTCCTTATAGCATATGCCCTCTAATCCAGTTAGCAACTTGGTAAAGCTCTTCTGTACTTTCTCTAAAACTTTCATATCCTTCCTGTGATGGGAAAACCAGAACTGAATACAATGCATCAGATACTGTCAAACCAGAGTTTTATACAGCTGAAACATAACTTATGGGCTTTTGAACTAATTGCCTCAACTAATAAAGGCAAGCATGGCACATGCCTTCTTTATCACTCTATTAACTTGTGCAACCACTTTCAAGGAGCTATGAACATGGACCTCAAGACCCCTTGTTCATCAATACTGTTAAATGTCTTGCTAAAAGAAAAACTTTAATTTATATTATACCTTTCAGGACAACAAAATGTCCCAAAGAATTTTCCTTACACTGAGTCCAGAAAAAAAAGTCTTAAATTTTCAATTGTTTTCTTTCTTTTACTTTTAGATTCCATCAGAATACTTCCTCTGTGTTGCATTCCGTGTCTTTCAAATTATTGAAGTTGGAATGGTAACCCCATCTCCTTTTACAGTTTACAACTATCATTTACCAGGTAATATTATCCTCTGATGTGCCAAATGCAGTCAATATCAGACAATTATTTTTAAATCCAGTATACTCCATAAATGACTATAAAGTGGGCAAAATGATTGAATTCATACTGCAATTTGAGAAGGAGAAGCATAAGTCAGATGTATCAGAATCACAATGGAATAAAGGGAATTTCAGAAGCATGAGAGAGGACCTTGCCCAGGTGGATTGGAGGAGGATACTGACAGGGATGATGGCAGAGCAGAGATGGCTGAAGTTTCTGGGAATAGTTCACAAGGTGCAGGATGGGTATGTCCCACAGAAAAAGCAGGATTCAAATGGTAGTGGTAGGCAACTGTGGCTGACAAGGGAAGTTAAGGATGGCATAAAAGCGGAGTCAAGGGCATATACTATAACTATAACTATATGTAACTATGTGGTTTTGTGTAGGTCTTGTAGCTTTAGTTTTGTCTGATGGGTTTGTAGTTCCTTTCCGGGGAATGTGCTAAGACGGTAGCACAATATCGATACGCAGCAGCCTCTCCGGACTCTGGATTGGGTATTACCAAACGTTATGTGTTTTTTCTTGTGTGTTCTGTTTTGTGCTTTTTCGTGATATAATTCCAGAGAACGTTGTCTCATTTTTTAACTGCATTGTATTTGTGGTTTATAAATGACAATAAACTGAATCTGAATCTGATAAGATAGCAAAAGTGAGTGGGAAGTTGGATGATTGGGAACTTTTAAAATCCAACAAAAGGCAACTAAAAAACCTGTAAGAAGGGAAAATAAATATAACAGCAGACTAGTAAATAAAACACAGCAGGATATCAATTCTTTTCAGTTACATAGAGTAAAAGGGAGGTGAGAGTTGATATTGGACCACTGGAAGATGATGCTGGTGAGGTAGTAATGGGGGACAAAGAAATGGCAGATTAACTTAATGGGTACTTTGCCTCTGTCTTCACTGTGGAAGACCACTAGCAGTGTCCCAAAGGTCCGAGAGTGTCAGGGAGCAGGAGTGAGTGCCATTGCTATTACAAAGGAAAAAGTGCTAGGCAAATTCAAAGGTCTTAAGGTGGATAAATCACCTGGACCAGATGGACTACATCCCAGAGTCCTGAGAGAGGCTGCTGAAGAGAAAACGAATGTATTTGTCATGAGCTTTCAATAATCACTTGAATCTGGTATGGTCCCGGAGGACTGGAAAATTACAAATGTCACTCCACTCTTTAAGAAGGGAGGAAGGCAAAAGAAAGGAAATTATAGGCCAGTTAGTCTAATCTCAGTGGTTGGGAAAGTTGGAGTCTATTATTTAGGATGAGGTTTTGGGGTACTTGGAGACTAATGATAAAATAAGTGGAAGTCAGCATGGTTTCTGTCAAGGGAAATCTTGCCTGACAAATCTAATAGAGTTCTTTGAGGAAGTAACAAGCAGGCTGGACAAAGGAAAGGGAGTGGATGTTATTTACTTGTATTTTTAGAAGGCATTTGATAAGGTGCCTCATATGAGGCTGCTTAACAAGATAAAATACTATGGTGTTACAAGAAAGATACTGGCATGGATAGTGAATAGTTGACAGGCAAGAGGTAGTGACTGGGAATAAAGAAGGCTTTTTCTGTTTGGCTGCAGTGATTAATGGTGTTCCTCAGGGGTCAGTATTGAGATTGCTACTTTTCACATTGTTTGTCAGTGATTGAGATTATGGAATTGATTTCTTTGTGATAAAATTTGCAGATGATATGAAGATGGGTGGAGGGGTAGGTAGTGCAGAGAAAACAATGTGATTGCAGCAGGACTTAAGCTTTGCAGGAATGGACAAAAGAGCGGTAGATGGAATACAGCATTAAGAAATGTATGATAATGCATTTTGATAAAAGGATTAATAGTGCAAACTATTATCTAAATGGGGAGAAAATTCAAACATCAAAGGTGCAAGGGGAGTTGGAAGTCCTCATGCAAGACTCCCAGAAGTTTAATTTACAGGTTGAGTCTGTGGTAAAGAAGGCAAATGCGATGTTGGCATTTCTTTCAAGGGAAATAGAATATAAAATCAAAGAGATAATGCTGAGGCTTTATAGGACACTAGTCAGGCCTCACTTGGAGTATGGTCAGCAGATTTGGGCTCCGTTTCTCAGAAAGGATGCATTGATATTGGAGAGAGTCCTGAGGAGGTTCACAAGGATGATTCTGGGAAGGAAGTGGTTAACATATGAGGAGCATTTGGCAACTTTGAGCCTGTACTCAGTGGAATTTAGAAGAATGTGGGAGGATCTCATTGAAACCTACTGTCTGTTGAAAGGACTAGGGAGGGTGGATGTGGACAGGATATTTCCTGTGGTAGAGGTATCCAGAACTAGAGGGGACAGCCTCAAAACTGAGGGGCAACTTTTAGAACAGAGGTAAGGAGGGATTTGTTTTACCAGAGAGTAGTGAATCTGTGGTATGCTATGCCACAGACTGCGGAGGAGGCTAAGTCCGTGGGTATATTGAAAGTTTCCTGATTGGTCAGGGCATTATAGGATACAGTAAGAAGGCAGATGTATGGGGGTGAGTGGGATTCAGGATCTGCCATGATGGAATGGTGGAGCAGACTCGATCAGCTGAATGGCCTAATTCTGCTCCTATATCTTATGGTCAAAATTATTTAGAAAGGTGAAGAGGTCCTGATTCACAGATCTATTTCTTATTTCACATTTTGTGTGAAATAAAAGTATGTTTTCCTTACTTTTTTTTGGGAGGGCCAAAAGAGTTGCTTATTCACACTGGCTTTACATATTTCATATATCTTTCCAAATAACTACTGAAGTTCTGCTCTTAAAGTAGATTTCAAGAACCTGTTATTGTTTCTACTTGTATTTCCCTTACACTTATAAGATAACATTCAAATCCAGAGTCAGTTGTACAGCCATAGCTATTCTTGTCAGCACCATGGAGAATACATTAATGTGAATCTCTTACACCTTTTTGGGAAAAGATGGGCACAATGTATAAATGCTGGGCAAATCAGGATGTACTTGGGACAGAAACACATTTTATTTCTGTCGAAGCTGCAATTTACAAGGAAAGATTCAGAATATGGTTTAATATCACTGGCATATGTCGTGAAATGTGTTGTTTTGTGTCAGCAGTACATTGCAATACATAATAATAGTAAATAAATTACAATAAGAAATACATATCTTATAAGTAAATTTGAAAAGTAGTTTAAAAAGAATGCAAATTGAGATAGTGTATATGGCTTCATTGTCCATTCAGAAATCTGATAGTGGAGGGTAAGAAGACTGTGTGTCTTCAGGCTGCTCTACCTCTTTCTTGATGGTATTAATGAGAAGAGGGCATGTTCTGGGTGATGGGAGTCCTAAATGATGGATGCCACCTTTTTGAGGCATCGCCTTTTAAAAATGCCCTTATTGCTTGGGAGCCTAATCCCCATGATGGAGCTGTCTGAGTTTACAATTTTCTGCAGCTTTTACTGATCCTGTGCAGTTGCCGTCCATACCAGATGGAGAATGCTCTCCACAGTACGTCTATAGAAGTTTGCAAGGGTTTTCAGTGTCATACCAAGCCTCCTCAAACTCTTAATGCCTCTGTCATGCCTTCTTTATAATTGCATCAATATGTTGGGCCCAGGATAGATCTTCAGATGTTGTCACCTAGGAACTTGAAACTGCTCATCCTTTCCACTGCTGATCCCTTGATGAGGAATGGTGTGTGTTTCCTTGTCCTCCCCTTCCTGAAGTCCACAACCAATTCCTTGGCCTTACTGAGGTTGAATGCAAGGTGGTTGTTATGATATCACTCAACCAACTGACCTATCTCACTCCTGTACATCATCCTTGTCACCATCTGAAATTTTACCAACAATAGTTCTGTCATTGGCAAATTTATAGATGGCATTTGAGCTGTGTCTAGCCATACAGCTGTAAGTGTAGAGAGAGTAGAGCAGTGGGTTAAACACACATCCTTGAGGTGCAACGGTGTTCACTGTTGGCAGAGAGCAATATTATTTCCAATCTGCATTGACTGTGGTCTCCCGATGAGGAAGTCAAGGATCCAGTTGCAGAGGGAGATACAGAGGTGGTGGTTTTGGAGCTTATTGATTATTACTGAGGGTTTGATAGTGTTGAACTCTGAGCTGTAGTCAATAAACGGCAGCCTGTAGACACTGCTAATGTCCAGGTGATCCAAAGCCAGGTGGAGTGCCAGTGAGATTGCATCTGCAGTAGACCTATTGTGATGATTAGCAAATTGCAGTGGGTCCAGGTCCTTGCTTAGACAGGAGTTGATTCTGACCATGACCAACTTCTAAAAGCACTCCATCATAGTAGATGTGAGTGCAAATGGTTGACAGTCATTGAGGCAGCTCATCCTGCTCTTCTTGAGCACCGGTATGATTGTTGCCCTTTTGAAACAGGTGGGAACCTCCAACTGTAAGATAATGTGTGGAGCCTACTCCATTCTGCAAGAACATTGGTAAAATTATTAATATCTGTGTAATCAAACAATTATATGCCATTTATCAACTTTTAGCATTGTTGTTAAGAACTAACGTTTTAATAGGATTTTAAAGAATATTGCATGTCTGGAAGATTAAAGACTGGGAAGACATGATTTGATATCTGCTATGACATGAACCAATTTTCAAAGGAGGAATTTATCTGTTGTATTCCCTTTCATGTTTTCTACCAGTGCAACTCACTCTACAGTGACTGAAGACTGGCTGACATTTTCTTTCTTTTTAAATCTTTTTATTAGTTTTCAAACAAGCATAAGAAGAAAAACATCGAGTACAGAGAGCTTGAGAGTACATAATTGATAGGCTAGAATACAAATACGAACAATTAATAATCTTCATATAATAGCCTCCCAAACTCATAGTATGTTACAAAAAATGGAGAAATGAGAAAAACCCAAAAAAAAACAAAAAAAAAACTAACCTAACCAACATGGGCTATCGTATTATATCAAGTATACACAGTAGTGTCAATAACTCCGCACCTCTATCCAAATAATTAAAGATGATAAGAAAAAGGTTTGGGAAAGGTCACTTTAACTCTCATGAAAATGTTGGATAAATGGTCTCCAGGTTTCTTCAAATTTGACCAAGGGGTCAAAAATAACACTTATAATTTTTTCTAAACTCAAACAAGAAATAGTTTGGAAAACCATTGAAAGGTAGTTGGAGGATTAATTTATTTCCAGTTCAATAGGATAGATCTTCTAGCCATTACTGTGACAAGTGCAATCATCCGCCAGGCTGAGGAGGATAAACGACTGTTATCCACCATTGGTAAGCCAAAAATTGCAGTAATAGGATGAGGTTGCAATTTGATATTCAAAACTGTTGAAATCATGCCAAAAATATCTTTCCAGTAATTTTGCAAACAAGGGCAAGACCAAAACATGTGAGTCAATGAGGCAACTTCAGAGTGACATCTGTCACAGATTGGATTAACATGAGGATAAAATCGAGCAAGTTTGTCCTTGGACATATGAGCCCTATGTACAACCTTGAATTGTATTAGGGCATGTTTGACACAAATAGAAGAGGAGTTAACTAACTGTAAAATTTTCTCTCTCTGCTCTGTAGGTAAAAGACAATGAAGTTCTTTTTCCCATTCCTTCTTAATTTTATCTGACATCCCTGGTTGTATTTTCATGATCATATTATAAATGACGGCTACTAAACCCTTCTGACAAGGATTCAAAGCTATAATTTTTTCCGTAATATCAATTGAGCATAAATTTGGAAAGGACTGTAACATATTATTCAAAAAATTCCTAATTTGTAAGTATCTAAAAAAAAATCGGTTTTAGGCAAATTATATTTATTGGACAACTGTTCAAAGGACATAAAGCTATTATCTAAAAATAAATCACGAAAACATGTTATACCTCTCGTTTACCATAGTACAAAGGCTTGATCCATAAAAGAGGGCTGAAAAAAAAGTTAGATATAATAGGGCTTGATAAGATGAACTTATTCAAGCCAACAAATTTATGAAATTGAAACCATATTCGTAATGTATATTTAACTATAGGGTTAGTTATTTGCTTATTCAGTTTAGATAAAACAAAGGGAAGCGAAGATCCTAAAACAGAAAACAATGAAAAGTCTTGTACAGATTTACACTCCAAATTTACCTATTGTGGGCTTTCAAATGTCACTGATTACTGTGTCCAAAATATCAAATATCAGATATTAACTGCCCAATAGTAAAATCTTAGGTTTGGCAAAGCCAAACCACCTTCCTTCTTAGGCTTCTGTAAGTATTTTTTTTACTTAATCTAGGATTTTTATTCTGCCACACATACAAGGATATTTTGGAATCAATAATATCAAAAAAAAAGATTTAGGAATAAAAATTGGTAGTGCTTGAAATAAATATAAAAAATTTAGGTAAAACTATCATCTTAATAGCATTGATTCAATCAACCAATGACAAAGATAATGGGGACCATCTAGTAACAAGTTGCTTGATTTGGTCAATTAAAGGTAAAAAGTTAACTTTAAATAAATCCTTATGTTTCTTGGTGATTTTAATACCCAAATAAGTAAAGTTATCTGTAACAACTTTAAATGGTAGATGCTTATAGATTGGAATTTGCATATTTAATGGGAATAATTCACTCTTATTAAAATTCAGTTTATAGTCAGAAAAGCTACTAAACTGAGCAAGCAAAGATAAAATAACAGGAATAGATCTCTCAGGATCAGAAATGTATAGTAACAAATCATCAGCATATAATGATAGCTTATATGTCCCTTCCCCGCGGGTAATACCAAAAATATTAGGTGAGTCACAAATAGCAATAGCTAAGGGTTCCAAAGCAATATCAAATAGTAGAGGACTTAAAGGACAGCCTTACCTTGTGCCACAAAACAGCTGAAAAAAGGGAGATCTTTAATTATTGGTAAGAACTGAAGCCAAAGGCTTATAATATATTAATTTAATCCATGATATAAATGTTGGGCTGAAATTAAAATTCTGCAATGTATTAAATAAATATGGCCATTCAACTCTGTCAAATGCTTTTTCAGCATCTAAGGAAATGACACATTCTGGGATTTTAGATGAAGGAGTGTAGGCTATATTAATTAATTTTCTAATGTTAAAAGATGAATAACGATTTTTAATAAATCCGGTCTGGACCTCAGAATTAATTTGAGGTAATATATTTTCCAATCTAGCGGCCAAAATTTTGGTAAAAATCCTGGAATCCATATTCAGCAAAGATATAGGCCGATATGACGCACATTCAACAGGGTCTTTATCTTTTTTAAGAATTAAAGAAATGGAGGCGTCATAAAAAGATTGTAGTAGTTTACCACAATCCTTAAAAATTTTACATAACCAAGGAGAAAGTATAGAGGAAAAAAATTTAAAGAATTCCGCAGTATAACCATCCAGACCAGGGGCTTTACCTGAATTCATTTTAAAAAAAGCCTCTTTTATTTTGGTTTCCATAATAGGTACATTTAATGATACATAATCCTCGGCTGTTAATTTCAGGGTATTCAGTTTCATTTTTTTAATAGTCACAATGAAATTGTGAGTTTCAGATGAATGTCACATGGATAACTTTGCAGAACATTTCTGAGATTATCCCTGATTTTAACAAATGAGAGAGAAGCATGATTTAACTAAGATATGTACTTCAATTTTCAGACAGCCAGACAGGTTTTCAGGAAAATCAGCAGCCCTGAATGTTATCATTATATGGTATTGTTTCTGTGATCCAAACCCAAAATGTGAAATTAATTTACTCATTAATCTCAGAGCTCCATTTTTCACTTATCCTTGACTTCTTTTAACTCTAGTTTTGGTGACCAAGTGGCTTGAAAGAGAATGGTATATATTTAATGACCTGTCAAAATGAAATTAAATCATTAATGCAAAATCTCATTTCAGTCAAACGAGGATTATTTGGAATTGATGTATTACATAAAAATCCCGTTTATTTTTTTTCTGCAGATAAAAGGTGCACTATCTTTTACAACACAGTAGGAGATAATAAGCTTTTAAAACTGTGCAGAGGAGATGAGTGCAAATGTATGAAAGGTAAAACAAATTTTTTTGTTGACTTTAGGGTTTCTGTTAATGAGTATTATATAGGAAATGTTAGCAACTGATAGAATATAGTGATATTGCTATGACATGTAAATACAAATAAATTGACATTTATATTTCTTATGAATACAATTTAATAGTTTTACTGGTTGGGTTGAGTTGTTCTCTGATCTTGGCAATTCATTTGCAAATGTTTCATCACCATATGAGGAGACATCATCAATGCACTGTAATTTTGTGATGTGTCCTCTGAATGCTTGGCCTTTATATACTTATCAATCAGCTGATTGATCATCATTACAGAAACTCAATTCTGATGTAGGAAGATGTCATCACATGTTGGTTGAGTGGCAAACTCCATGCATTGTGGCATGGAATTTTGCTCACATTGGCTCATAAATAGAATCGAGGTCTACTTGTCCATTTACAAAATTGTTTGCAGAAAACTATGCTTGGAATTTGCCACTGATGATGAATTAACAGTGCACTGATGATGTCTTCTCATATGATGAAATGTTCATAAATGAATTGCCAAGATCGGAGAACAACTCAACCCAACCATCAACCACCCGTGCTACACATTTTTCAAATTATTGCTAATAGTTGTAATGCTATAAACAACTGTAATCATTGATATAAACTAGAAAGATGTATGTTACCTACCATAGATAGCTATACTTATTTAGTGTGTGTTTTGAGTTACCTCTCAAGTTTAAAAAAAAGTTTCTTCTGTTGTTTAGCGGAGTGCAGTGAAATGCAGCCACCAATAGATACAACCCTTACTGGACATAAAAGATATGAAGCTGTGTGCAGTAAAAAGCCGGTTTATGGTGAGTATTTTATAATCTTGGAGTTTGCTATTTACTTCTACTTTCTGAAACAAATTCACTACTGAGCATAATTAATATATTACAAAACTACACTGCACTAACCCCAAAGCTATCCTAGTCAACAGATCACTTTACTAGGTGATCAAGTGATCACCACTTCAACAAAATGTTTTTTTTCCTTTCCTTGAGATACCAGAGGTCACAAATTCCGACAATTCTTCAATTCTAGTTGTCCTTCTCTGTTCTCAGGGCTTGGTGAGGTGGCACAGTGACATACATTTAATGCTACTACCTTTCAACTCAAATGATCCTGATTGTATGGAGTTTGCATGTTCTCCTTGTGTCTACATAAGGTTCCCTTAGCAACACACACAAAATGCTGGAGGAACTCAGCAGGCTATTGTGGAAGGAAACTGGAGTACCCAGGGTTCCCTCACTATTACACTGAACAATTTCTCCTTCAACAGCACTAATTTTCTCCAATTCAAACCTGTAGCTGTAGAAATCACAACAGCCCAGCTACATCTGTCCTTTCATTGCCTGTTTCAGTCCTACTCAGGGCATTCCTGCAAATCTTGCTCTATTGCATCAACAAATATATTGATGCTGATTAAAACTCAAAAAAATTATGAAAATCAAAAAGGGAATCAGTCAACATATCTGGACTGTGCCCCTTCATCAGAACTGGGAAATAAAGAGAGGCAAGTAGGATTTCAGTAGAAGGTGGGAGGGATGATTAGAACAAAGGTGTTTTTTGTGATAGGATGATTTGAAATGGCAGTTATTAGCACATCAGATTATTGAACTTATATAACATCACAACAGTATGTATAGAGGAAATCCTGAAGGGATCATCCAACGAAGTCATATGGATAGAATTTAAGAATAAGGTAGAGGCAATTACTTTGCTGGATTTATACAATAGGCCTCCCAATAATCAGCTGAAAGTACAGGAATATATAGGTAAACAAATCACAGAAAGGTGTAAAAACTAAAGGGTTGTAGTAGTGGTAGATTTTAACTTTCCCATAAATGACTGAGTCTATCTTAGTGCAAAAGGCTCAGGCGAGCCGGAATTTGTTTATTGCATCCAAAAAGTGTTTTTGAGACAAGATATAGATCATCCTGTCACTGAAGGAGCTCCACTTCATCCTATCTTTGGATGTGAAATAGGGCAAGTGTCAATTGTGGGACAGTTACAGTGACATATTCCTGTAGGTTTCAAGTAATAAATGAAAGGGAAAAGGGTTGTCTTCAATTTAAGATCCAAAATTCAGAGAAGACATCTAGCACAAATCAGGATTTGGCACAGTTTTAAGGTGCTTGGAAGTAGATACAGAGGAGATGCCAGAGGTAAGTTTTTTACACAGAGAGTGGTGATTGCTTGGAATGGGCTGCCGGTGGTGGAGGCAGAAACAATAGGGTCTTTTAGAGACACTTGGATAGGTACAAGGAGCTTAGAAAAGTAGAGGACTATAGGTAACCCTAGGTAATTTCTGAAGTAAGTACATGTTCAGCACAGCATTGTGGGCTGAAGGGCTGGTATTGTGCTGTAGGTTTTCTATGTTTCTATGTTCTATGTGTAGATTGGGAGGGGATGCTGCAGGTAAAACAACATCTGATAGGTGGGACATTTTTTTAATGTTAGTTAACAAGGGTCCAGGGCTGACATGATTCTGTAAGAGTGAAAGGCAAGATTAGAGGACTTTGGATGACAAAGTTCATTGGAGATTTGATCAGAGGAAAAAAAAGAGGCATTTGACAGATATAGGCAATGACAATCAAGCGACTTCCTTGAGGAATACCAAGGGTGTAGGAGGGTATTTAGTAAAGGAATTTGCAGGGTAAACAGAAATCAGGAAATATCCTTCACAGACAAGAGAAAATTTGCAGATGCTGGAAATCAAAGTAATACACACAAAATGCTGGAGGAACTCAGCAGGACAGGCAGCATTTATGGACAAGAGTAAAGAGTTGATGTATCAGGTTGATACCTTATCTTTACAGATGTCACGTACCCCGTAACCGGGTTAAAGAACCAGCAGAAATGGAAAACACATTGGAGTCTGGTATTGCTATAAACTAATAGTGTTTATTAGTAAACTACGCAATACGGTACTATAAATGCAAATATATCAAACAGGTTAGCAATGATATATATATATATATACACACACACACACATAAGTGTGGAAATAGGAACAAAACTAGGCTCTTTCAAACCTAGGGGTGAATGAATAGAGTCTTACGATGATGAAGAGAGTTCAGTTCAGTTCAGTTCCAGGTAGTTAGTTGAGTAACGTTGGAGAGAGAGAGAGAGAGAGAGAGAGAGAGGGAGGTGAGAGGTGATGCTGTCGATCTTCCCGTTGTCTTCTGAAGTCCTGTTGTGGTTACCGACTATGACCATAACACGTACAACTGTTCTTCAGTGGTGGAATTATCACCCAGGCAAGGATGGACACACAGATAATTCCCCACTGGTCGCACCTTTTCACACTGTGAGCCACTGATTGATTTCCCCGAATCAATCTTCCAAAAACCCACCTTCATGTGAGTGCAACAAGGCTCGTTCAGTGTCTGAAACTGCGTGTGTCTGTGTAACAATGGACCTGGTTTTTATCTCCACATGTTGGACACCAGCTGTCCATCAACCTGCTACGCCCCACTCTCTCTGTAAGAACTTGCAAGCAAGCAGTGTCCTTGTAGAAATGTAAACAAACTGCCAAGAAACCGTAACATCAACCTTTCGAGCATTCTTTGCCTCTCTCTCTTAATAACAGCTCAAACAGCGTCCAAAAGCCAGTCTCATTCTCCCGACATTTTAAAGTAATAGTCCACAGAAAATATGAACCCTAGGGGTACATAATACAGATGAGATAAGGAGAAACTTAAATCAGGAGCAAGATAGTAGCTAGAGAAAGGGTGGGAATCTTAGGGACCAAAGGCATAAATCTATAGGTAGAGCAAAAGGTGAGGATGAGGTCCTGAATGTATATTTCTCATGTTTTCACCATGGAGAAGAATGTAGTGGACAGTGAGTTCAGGGAAGAATATATTGATAGTCTGGAGCATGCCAATATTAAGAAAGTAGAAGTGTTAAATGTCTTGGAATGCGTAAGAGTGGATAAATTCCCAGAGTTAGATTAAATCTAACCCAGGGTGCTATGAGAAGTAAGAGAGTACTAGAGCCTTGATGGAAAGTTTCTCAACTTTATTTCACAAATGAGGTACTGTGGTGAACTACATATACCTGTCTGGACACCCCCCCCCCCCCCCCCCCCGCTGACTGCTCCTGTGGCTCCTCCCACTGACCATGTCTCCTCCCACAGACCCCGGTATAAAGGCGATTGGAGCCTGAGCGCTGGCCTCAGTCTCCAGGATGTAGTATGGTGGTCAATTGCTGCTTGTTCTTTCTTCCAGCCAATAAAAACCTATATCTCGCCTCACGTCTTGGAGAGTTATTGATGGTGCATCAGGTACTGGAAAACTGGATGATAGCTAACATTGTTCCTTTATTTATGTGGTGGCATATGTCTGGTTGCTGCAGGCCAGTGAGTTTTAGGTCAATGGTAAGGAAATTAGTTGAGAAAATTCTAAGAGATGGATTTTATGAAAAGCAAGGGCTGATGGAGAAAGGGATGGTTAAAACAAAGATGTTATTTTGTGATAGGATGATTTTTGTGATAGAGATGGTCAACATTCTGTCTTATAATTTGATGGAGATTTTTGAAGACATAAGAGAGATTAATGAAACCAGGTCGGAGCTGTTGTCTATATGGACTTAAGTAAGGCCTTTGAAAAGCCACCACATTTTAGGCCTTTCCAGAAGTTTAAGATACATTAAAATCAAGGTGATTTAGCTAATTGGATTCAAAATTGATTTGGTTATAGAAAGTGAGCATGGTGGTGCAAGGATGCTTTTTGATGAGAGATCTGTAACTAGTGGAGTACCTCAAGGATTGGTGCTGAGTTTTTATTAAAACCCTGGATGTGAATGCAGGATGTATATTGGTAAATTTGTGCATGGCATGAAAATTGATGGTCTGGATAGCAAGGAATGATATCTAAGGCTACAAGAGGATATAGATCACTTGGAAGGTTGGGCAAAAAAACTGGCAGATGGAATTTAATCCCAACAAATGCGAGGAGATACATTATGGAACATCAAATGAGGATAGGATATATACACCAAATAGCAAAGCATTAAGGAATATTGATAAACAGAAAAACCTAGGGATCCCATAGTTCCCTGAAAACAGCAACATGGCAATAGAATGGTGGAGAAGGTGAAGGCATATTGCATGCTTGTCTTCATAGGCAGGGGGAGCGTATAAAATATAAAAGTTGGGACATTATTTTCAGCTTTTCATAACTCTGGATAGGCCGTACTTGGAGTACTGTGTGCAGCTCTGGTTGCCACACTACAGGAAGTTTGTAATCGTGGTGGAAACACTGCAGGGGAGGTTCTCCAAAGTGTTGGGAAGAGATTGGAAAGGCTTGATTTGTTTTGGCCTGGAGTGAAAGAGGTTGAGGGGTGACTTGACAGAAGTATATAAGATTGAGAGGCATAGATAGGCATAAATAGCCAAAACCTTTTTTTCCTCTTGGTAGTGGTACTAAAAGCAACAGGGCATGGGTTAAGGTGAGAGGAAAGATTTTTAAAGTGGATCTGCAAGGTCATTTATTTTTTCATAGAGTGGTTGATGTCTGGAACATGGATTCAAACAAAATTACTATGTTCTAAAAGGCATTTAGACAAGCACTTAAACAGGCAAGATATAGATAGATGCAACTTTATTGTAGACAAATGGATTAGTGTAGATGAGCAGAAAGGTTGACATGAACAGGTTAAGCCGAAGAACCCGTTTGTTAGCTGTACAACCCTACGACACATTTAATATCTTGGCAGTCATGACCATCGACATTGGAACTGACAAGGTGCAAAGCAGTGCTCTTCCTTTCTTCCAGTTTTCCCATAAGAATACTGTTCCAAGACTTGGAACAGCACTCTCATTGGAATACAATTCTAAGGCCTTTCTTTCCAGTAGTAGCTTTGAGCTGAAATATGCTGGTACTTGCTTTAGTAACACTAGTAGTCAGCCATTCCCATGAAAGCTAGACCCAGGCTTCAGCAGACTTGAAGTCCAGGATGAACTGAATAACAAGTGCTGGCAGAGCAGTTCTGCCCATCTAAGCAAACCCTTATGATGCACATACATGTCCAGGCTCCATCTTTTTGTTATCTCTAGAATTTTAACTTTTTAAAAATTTTATACAGCCTACAGGGTGCAAATTTTGTCTTCTGAGGAGCAGATTAATTTCATCAAGTACAACGCCACTATTCAGGAAATATATATGACAGGTTTGTTCTAATTTGAATAATATTGCACTGAATTCTTTAGCTGTACTGTACTCCATAACAAGAAACAACATGTTTTTTTTAATGGATCAGTTAGCTTATTTACTTGTTGTATAATCATATCTACCAGTCACTGGCAGATACAATGGACTTGAGTTGATGACTAATCCAAAAATAAATATTAAATAAAGAAAAGTAAAATGATGCTGAAGCTGGAAATATGAAATAAAAACAGAGAATGTTGTAAATACTCTACCAGTTAAGCAGCAACTCTGGAATGCCAAAAAAAAAAGCCAATGTCTCAAGTTGTTGAAACTTCTTCAGAGCCAGGAAATACAGAAAACATGTTTGTGAAGACAGCAGAACAGAAAAAAGAGTCTCGAAATAATTCCTTCAGTATATTAAAATGGGGAGGGGGAAATCTGTAATGGTGTTAGAAGCTCATTGAAAGTGGCATGAAATGATGACCTGTTGGATAAGAACTTATTTCTTCCTATCTCGAATCCATGCCTCCTCCCTAGTTAAGAAACTTCAAGATACAATGTGACACCTCTGATGTCCTATGAGACAGTTTCCTGAACCTAACAACGGACATGCAATCTCTCTGTACCTTCATCTCACACTGGAATGGAATGGGGACTGCCCATTGCTCCCTCAAACAGAGTCCAAACCAGTTCCTATTCATCTATACATCATTCACCTAGCTGAATTCATTCTTGCATTTGGTAACTTCTCCTTCAACTCTGCAGATTTTCTCCAGGTCAAAGATGTAACAATGAAAACAGGCATGACTCTTTTTATAGGATGTATGGAAAAGTTAATGTTTCAGTCCTACTCAACCAGTTGTTTCAGGCAGATGGGGCTCATCAGCCATGGTTAGCAGCTTATCTAGGAGAAGGAAAACTCTGATCTTAAACCTCCACTGCCTCCACTTCTGTGAAAGGCTTCAGGAGTAAATCCTGAGGAAAAATCCAGTGCTGTTAGTACCTAAGGCAGTCCTAAGTTTAGTTCAGTGCTGACTGGCAACTCCTGCAATGCTGCTGGTGCTGGACTTTATTAGTCTCTGCTGTTCTTTTAGATTCATCAGCTGCGTGGAAAGCATGGACAACAGCTTGCTCACCATATCAAACTGCCCTGGCTTGCGTATCATATACACAGCTGGGTTGCAAAATGTATGGTTGATCCCAACCAACAGAGGGCCTCAAGCCCTCTCCCTCTCTATTTTTCAATCTGCTATACTGGTGACAATATTATTGCTGCTTCCTGGATGCATAAAAAATTGTAAGTTCATTTACTTCCACTGATAATTTCCACCTTAAACAGATTCTGGAAATCCAGAGTAATACACACAAGATGCTGGAGGAACTCAGCAGATCAGGTAGCATCTATAGAGAGGAATAAACAATTGATGTTTCAGACCTTTATCAGGACTGGAAAGGAAGGGGAGAGCAACAAGAATTAATTTCCTCCTTGCTCTCACTTTTGCATGGTCCATCTCTGATATTTCCCTCCCCTGTCTGAATGGCTCTGCCTCCCTCTCAAGCAGGTGAGTAACAAACATGCATTACAAACTCACAGTTATAATGACCGTACTTCCTCCCATCCTGTCTCCTGTAAGAACACCATTCCATTCTCCCCATTAACCTGCTCTGGCATACTCACTTCCTTGATGAGAATCTCTGAGATTTCCTCCAACTTAAACCAAATTTTCCATCCACAATTGTTGATAGGACCCTTGACCAAATCTTATTTATTCCCCATACTTCTTATTTCCCCTCTCTTAAACAGTGCAAGCACAGAGTTTGTTCAGAAGTTGCTGTAGAATATACATATATAAGTAATATTAACTCAGTTTTTTTTTCTCTCCACTGTCACTGCCTGACCTGTTTTACATTTCTGACAGCCCTGACCTGAATTTCACAACTTCTACAAGGCTTCTTGTTTGTTTTTCCTCCCTCTATCCTCATTAATCTATGAACCAAATGGCTTCATTAGAAGAATGAGAGGGGATCTTATAGAAACATACAAAATTTTGAAAGGGATAGATAAGATAGAAGTAGGAAAGTTGTTTCCATTGCATGATGAGACTAGAACTGGGGGACATTGCCTCAAGATTCAGGGGAGAAGATTTAGGACGGAGATGAGGAGAAACTGTTTTTCCCAGAGACTGGTGGATCTGTGGAGTTCTCTGCCCAGGGAAGTAGTTGAGGCTTCCTCACCAAATATATTTAAGAAACAGATAGGTTTTTACGTAGTAAGGGAATTAAGGGTTATGGGGAAAAGGCAGGTAGATGGAGCTGAGTTTACGGACAGATCAGCCATGATCTTATTGAATGGCGGGGCAGGCTCAATGGGCCAGATGGCCTTCTCCTGCTCCTATTTCTTATGTTCTTATTTTCACCATGAAAACCTGTCCTTTGCTATTTAAAATTTTATCTCTTTCCTAGTCTTTGATCTAAAACCTTAACCATTTCACTTTCCACAGATGCTGCCTGATCTGATGGGTCTCTCCATTATTCCAGAATCAGAATCGGGTTTATTATCACTGGCATGTGATGTGAAATTTGTTAATTTAGCAGCAGCAGTTCAATGCAATACATAATCTAGCAGAGAAACACAACAATAATAAATAAACAAGTAAAATCAATTATGTATATTGAACAGATTTTTTAAAATCTTGCAAAATCAGAAATATTGTATTCATAAAATAAAGTGAGGTAGTGTCCAAAGATTCAATGTCCACTTAGGAATCAGGTGGCAGAGGGGAAGAAGCTATTCCTGAATTGCTGAGTGTGTGCCTTCAGGCTTCTGCACTTTCTACCTGACGGTAACAGTGAGAAAAGGGCATGCCCTGGGTGCTGGAAGTCCTTAATAATGGACACTGCCTTTCTGAAACATTGCTCCCTAAAGATGTCCTGGGTACTTGGTAGGCTAGTACCCAAGATGGAGCTGACTAGATTTACAACCTTCTGCAGTTTCTTTTGGTCCTGTGCAGTAGCCCCTCCATACCAGACAATGATGCAGCCTGTCAGAATGCTCTTCATGGTAAACTACAGAGATTCTTCAGTGTATTTGTTGACATGCCAAATCTCTTCAAACTCCTAATAAGGTATAGCCACTGTCTTGCCTTCATTATAACAACATTGATATGTTTGGGCCAGGTTAGATTCTCAGAGATCTTGACACCCAGGGACTTGAAGTTGCTCACTCTCTCCACTTCTGATCCCTCTATGAGGATCGGTATGTGTTCCTTCGTCTTACCCCTCCTGAAGTCCACAATCAGCTCTTTCGTCTTACTGGCATTGAGTGCCAGGTTGTCGCTGTGGCACCACTCCACTAGTTGGCATATCTCACTCCTGTACACCCTCTCATCACTACCTGAGATTCTATCAACAATGGTTGTATCGTCAACAAATTTATAGATGGTATTTCAGCTATGCCTAGCCACACAGTCATGTGTATATAGAGAGTAGAACAGTGGGCTAAGCACACACCCCTGATCGTCAGTGAGGAGGATATGTTATCACCAACCCGCACATATTGCGGTCTTCCGATTAGGAAGTTGAGGATCCAATTGCAGAGGGAGGTACAGAGGCCCAGGTTCTGCAACCTCCCAATCAGGATTGTGGGAATGATGGTATTCAATGCTGAGCTATAGTTGATGAACAGCATCCTGATATAGGTGTTTGTGTTGTCCAGACTTTCCGTGTGGAAAGCCATTGAGATTGCATCTGCCATTGACCTGTTGTGGCAATAGGCAAATTGCAATGGGTCCAGGTCCTAGCTGAGGCAGGAGTTCAGTCCAGTCATGACCAACCACTCAAAGCATTTCATCACTATCGATGTGAGTGCTATCGGGCAATAGTCCACATTATTCTTCTTAGGCACTGGTATAATTGTTGCCTCTTTGAAGCAAGTGGGAACTTCCACCCATTGCAGTGAGAGGTTGAAAATTTCCTTGAATACTCCCGCTAGTTGGCTGGCACAGGTTTTCAGAGCCTTACCAGATACTCCATTGGGACCTTCTGCCTTGCAAGGGTCCACTCTCTTTAAAGACTGCCTAACATCAGCCTCTGAGATGGAAATCACAGGGTCATCAGGTGCAGAAATACAGAAAAATATTTTCTATTTTTATTTCAGATTTTCAGCATCTGCAGTTTTTGATTTTCATTATTTGTCTAAGTCTCCACAGGTGCTGCCCAACTGGCTGAGTATTTAGTATTCTGTCCTTAAGTTACATAAACATGTAAAAGGAAAGTGTGCATTTTGTAATCATTGTGACAGCAATAGTTTGCATTAAATAAAATGTATTTAAACTTTATTAACTTATTCTAAATAATAAAACTTCTTCTCTAAAATGTCTCACTAAATTGATGTGCACTTTTATTATAGCTGAACCAGTTCAACAAAACTCATTAATAACTCTAATCAAAAAAGACACTTGCCTTGGTGTTACCTTAACACAAAGACAAACGTATTTGATTGTGGGGAAAACAAGCCTAAAATTTAGTTCATCAAGAAGATTTATGTAAGTATTTGATTATCATTTCCTGAGGTATACAACGTTCTCCTCTCTGATCTTAGTAGGGCTCTCTTAAATGAGACATTTTTCAAATTGTATCGTATAGCTACAGTATATTTTATCCTTCAGACATACATTTGAAACAAAAATCTACAATTATTTGTTTTTACCAAATTCTGATTGTAATGATTCCATTCAAGATAAGTACTGATATTTAAAATAAACTAAAAATCTGAGATCACTTTACCAATATTTTGGTCTAATAATTGAGAATCATTTTTGTGTAGAATGATGCAGTAAAGCTTTAGTCACAATCGGATAGTTTTAACTATACTATTTGATTTTTATCAACATATCAATGGTTTGAATTAATTAATAGAAAAGGACTTTTATATAAATAATGTGGAATAATAAATTGAACTTTTGTTGGCCTGAAATTAGCATATTTTATTATTCCTATTTTGAATGCTTTCTTTATTCATTTGCTAATGTTGATCACAGTCAATGACAGCATTTTTTAATGTCAATTCCTAATTCGTTTTGAATGGAATGTTTCAAAGGAAATTATGAATAGATTTAGGCCATTTCAGTGGGAAGTTAAGAGTGAACCATATTAAATTCAGGACAGTAGATTTCTTTCCCCAATGGATATTAGCAAATCATTTGCATTTTAATGACAGTTTCCTCATTCTATGGTTAACTTTATTCCCCTTAGTAATAATGATCAGGGAGGCACAGAGAGAATTTGTAATTATTGACAAGTTATTGTCTCAGTGGAAGAACACGTGAACTTACACAATCAAATACCAGTGTGCACACCTATTAAGTTTTTCTAACCTTTTATGAATAATAAAAAAAGTAATACCAGTAAAATGGAGTCTCTGCTGTCCATGTGTTCCTCATAGTTCTATTCCAAAACTCCACGTAACACGTCCATGGGGCACTCCTCATCCACGATAGTTGGTCTCGGGTAGCTGAAGAGTTATGGCTACCTTGTGTCTGAAAACCTCTGCTTTTGTACTTATTTCTTAGCAGTTCAAATGTTACCTTTCAGTGTAATTGACTATGGGTCATTTGACTAACATTTAACACCTTATTGGCACTGGTCCAAGTCAGCATCCATTTATTGCCCTACTTTCCACAAGGGACAATGAGTAATTTATGGCTCTTTGTTTAAAAACAGTTACAAAACCAGCAACCATTTTGAATCAGTCAGGGTAGACATAGACCCAACAGTCACAAACCAGCATGTTATATCTAACCAAAGAGCACCTCACAAATTACTTTTATTTGGAAATTATCTCTAATCCAGCCTACTTTAAAACTCTGATGAAGCCAAGCAACTTCATTTCACAAAATGGAGGACAGAGCCATTCCTTTGACCTCTGGCAAGAACATAGATAATTGGTCTGTCAGCTTCCACTGTTCATGACCCATTCAAGTTTGGCATTTCCTTCCATATTTTAATTCTGTCATGGCCAACATCTTTAAAGGTGCATTAAAAAGTAGTATTTCAATGTCTAGCAGCCATAGAGGGAGTTGAACTCAAGATCATTGCCCTAACTTTTGAATTGCTGAACCATAACTTATAATGGTTCCATTCTCTAAAGCAAAAGACCCTATTAATATAATCTCATTGTTCCATTAGCTCATATGAAGATGATTAAAGTTATGCTAAAGCCTCAAATTATTATCATATATGTTAGAACCTCACACTTTGGGTAAATGAACAAAAAGAATGCTTTTTACTGGGTTATTGTAAATTAATTGGGGAATAAAGAACAGAGTGACCAGTGGCAGACCTAAGCTATATTTGCCCTTTTGATGACCGGCAAGAAGGTGTACCAACATCATGGTGAATGGTGTCACAGATGATATGTCCTCATTGATGTGCTTTATAACTTTTTTGTTATTTATATTAGATATGAATTTCCCTTGGACTCATCCAGTTGGATTGAAATGTGGCCTTCTGCAAATGAATGCTCAGAAAATGGATGTGAAAAATTCCTCCAGCAAATGTCAGATTTTTCATTTCAACTCTTAATTGATGGATGTTCATAGAAGATGAACTGGACCACATTTGAATCTTAAAATTCTTCTTTTTGTTCCTTCAGTCATAGTAGTTTACTGATTTTCTTTTGAACATGGTAGAAGTTTATAATAATAATGTTTCACATCTTTTGGATACAGTAAAATAAAATACTTGCTAAATTTTATTGAGCCATTTTCAAGCCACAGTTTGATCAAAATAGATTTTTACAAAAATAAACATCTTTATTTGTATTCATAATGTAAACATGAATATCTTTATCAGCCTCTTCTTGTGACTGACCTTGAAAATTATCTTAGAAGTTAAAATGTGAATGTTTATGGTGTCTGTTTGAGTGTTAAATGACTAAAATTTGTGTGTTTATTACATCGAAATGTATTTAATCCCTCATTCACTATTATTTCCAATTAAATATGAATGATTAAATGTTGTCTTTTTTATTTTATTCCATATAAAACGGTTTTTCTCTAGAATGCATTTGTTTGCCATTGGTTTAATTTGTCAATAAAAACAATGACAATTGTTTTATTTCTTAGTGCTTCAGCTTGAGTGAAAAATGAGGGAAACAAATTGCTTTTGTTGAGTCATTGATCATATGCCTCTTCCCACCTTCTAAATTTATATCCAATTGTTTTTGGCCAGTCATAGGACTCTTATGATTCTCTAGTTTCCTTAAAGTTACCTGATTTCTCAATAACCATACTCTTAAATATGTGTGCAGGGTGAAACAGAGATAATGGTCCAGGTCAATAACCCTTTATCAGATTACCTGAAATGACAGCTCTCTCTCTCAAAACCGATGCTACCTGACCTGTTCATTGTTTTCACATTTTGCATTTTTGCTTCTCATTACTTTTCTGAATTACTTTTCAATATTATATAACCCCCCCCCCCACTGGGCTCGTAAGTAAATTTGGCTTGTTAGCCTGCCACATGAGTCAGCAGTGAGAAGGTCACCTTTCACAAACAACACACATCTAGGGTCGGTATGATTTGAGGTTCAACCAAACAGGAATGTCGTGTTGTTCCAACCAAAGAAATCTCAATATAAGAGAATGCTGTGTAAATACTGCCCATACAATTGTCGGTCAGCAAGAAATAATAGATCATACACCACTTAAAATTATAAAGATAGTATATTTACAAGTTGCAACTTTATAGAACAGTTAATAAGATAGAAAAAAGGGCCCATTACAGTCAAACCAGTCCAATATGTGCATAAGGTTTGAGCTCATCCTGGAGTTGTCTCTACTCATGTGTTGGACCTACAGACTGCATGCAAGCACACAGCACATTCCGAACTTTGTTCGAAATCCAAACCGGCTCTGCCTTAAGAGTATTGACCCTTCCTCCTTGGAGCCATTCATCTGCACAAAGCACTTCATGCAACGGGGATGCTCCTTCCCATAGCATTCTCAGGCATCTATCCTCTCTGCAGCTCCCGTGAACCACACTGTGTATCACTTAAAATTCTCTCTGTCTCACTCTCTCTAAAATTTCCTCCCAAATCCATCAGCCTGATTGGCTGACACAGCATTCCTAATCAGTGGCTGAAACTAAAACATTCTACCAGCAGAACACACAGCTTTTGCAGAAGTCTCCTGAAATGATATACCTACAGCATAGCAGTATAATAAATCTTAACCACTACAATTATTATCTGAAGATACAAGACTTCATTAAGTTATTTTGGCCATTTTAGAATGTTCTGTACTTTAATGACAGTTCTGTCAAAGTGGCTCAAAATACCCATACTTTGATGTTTTTACAAGTTCTGATGTAAGCCCACAGGATCTTATTTAAATAGGAGAGAAGACTGTAATGGCTGGAAACAACTCATTGCTTTATTTGTAATGATTGGGAACAACTTTACATTGTATTAATAATTTTATTGTTTTCCTTTAACTGGAATAATAAAACCTTTATTGCTCTTATCAATATCAATTGGCATTCATAGCAAAAGGATTTGAGTTCAGGAGCAGGGAGGTTCTACTGCAGTTGTACAAGGCCTTGGTGAGACTGCACCTAGAGTATTGTGTGCAGTTTTGGTCCCCTAATCTGAGGAAAGACATTCTTGCCATAGAGGGAGTACAAAGAAGGTTCACCAGATTGATTCCTGGGATGGCAGGACTTTCATATGAAGAAAGACTGGATCGACTAGGATTATACTCACTGGAAGTTAGAAGATTGAGGGGGGATCTTATTGAAACGTATAAAATTCTAAAGGGATTGGACAGGCTAGATGCAGGAAGATTGTTTCCGATGTTGGGGAAGTCCAGAACGAGGGGTCACAGTTTAAGGATAAAGGGGAAGCCTTTTAGGACCGAGATGAGGAAAAACTTCTTCACACAGAGAGTGGTGAATCTGTGGAATTCTCTGCCACAGGAAACAGTTGAGGCCGGTTCATTGGCTATATTTAAGAGGAAGTTAGATATGGCCCTTGTAGCTAAAGGGATCAGGGGGTATGGAGAGAAAGCAGGTACAGGGTTCTAAGTTGGATGATCAGCCATGATCATACTGAATGGTGGTTCAGGCTCGAAGGGCTGAATGGCCTACTCCTGCACCTATTTTCTATGTTTCTATCAACATTTCAACCATGAATACTGAGAGCAAATTGGCTCAAGGGAGTGAGAGTCTACACAGCAGTACAGAAAATTTTGATTGTGGTTTTTCATTTAATCATTAAGACAGACAACTTCCCTTGAATATGTTAGAATACTTTGATGAAGATTGCCTGGTGGAAACCACATTGTACTACCCCAAAGATGTTGCAACGTGTCCTGTTGCTTTATTTATATGTAAGTATAGCAGATATTACCTTCCAACAGATGCTGAAACACTCATACCAACCAGGCAAGAGAAGTATTTGAGATACTTGTTTACTTGAAGGCTGGAAATACCAGGAAGTGGTTACATCAAAATAGTACTGACTCTTGGGTATTACTTATCATATTCTACAAAGAAATCACTTTCTCAGCAAGCTAAAAGTCACAAACCTAAACTGGGGAATAAGATGAGATTCCACTTTCTATGGATACCTTCTGACCTGCTTAATTATACTAACATTTTCTAGTTTATGTTCTAACATCATGTTACCTCAGTTTTCTTATTCTACTCTCAAAAGTCTAGCCTCTTGGGTAGGTCCCTCCACCTTACAATTAACAACTCAGTGCACAGACCATTTCCTTTTAAAATGTCCTGCTTGATCACAACACGTTTACACAATAAATTAAATAGTCAATATTTTCACTCAACCTTTTATCCCTTCTCTTACCAACTCATCCATAACCTAGACTTCTACTCCTATTCTGTGCCGCCAAGCCCTCAAACAAGCTCATGGAGTGGTCCCCTAAAAGAGTGTTACTCTTCAAAACAAACTACAAATCCCAAGGCCAATTGTCTCCTGTTATATAACATTTTTTTTTGGAGGTAAACCTGTGTATCTGAAAAATCTGAAGTTGAAATTCATACATACTTTTTAAAAAGGAAATGCAGTAACACAGAATAATAATAACATGTTATCTAAAAGAAACATCTACTCTTTAGGTTTTTACATGTTACCGTAAACCCTGTGTCACTTTATTACCAAGTCTTTCAGATATGAAGAAGATTTCTAGTCTTTTGACTTAATTAAACAAACTGAATTGGTGAATTTCAGTCCATTCACACTTAGTTGATTCTTCAGCTGGTTGGCACAGTAGGGCTGATAATGTAGCTAAATCAGGAATGAACTGGCCGCAGTAACTGATGGACCCAGGCAAAATACAAGTGAAATTTAATGTTAGGTCTGGAGTATTAACAACAGTCTGTGGATCCATTATATCACCAGAGAAATGATGCCATGTTCTTTGTTGTAAATTTTTGGAGACAACATTATTAAGATGTTGAAATTTAATTTATGGATTAGTTGGTAAGAAGAAGGTCAGAAAGATTGATTAAAATATTGACTACATAATTTACTATGTAAATTTGCTGTGATTTGAAGGAACTTTTACAAGGAAGAAATGCTGGTTGTATTCTTTATTTTTATTCTTCCAGTAGAACTTGGAAAACAAAAGGTTTTGTCCCTAGTCCTCTGAAGAAGGAAAGTAAATGTGCCAAGCTGACCAGGATAAAGATAAGGAAAGGGAGACCATGTTAACCATAGCAGAAACAACAGTCGTCAATAGTGTTGGAACCATTAGAATGGGCTTAGTAGAAAGAGCTGTCTAAATGAAGTGAACCAGGACCATGTGAATGAAACCAGTGATGAGAAATAGTCACAACTATGTCACCTAATCACTGAGAAATTGATTAGGTTACTTGTTCCAACAAGAACATCTTCATAAAATGATGACTCAAGAAGGCGGCATCCACCATTAAGGACCCTCCTTAATGCACTATCCTATTAAAAACAGTGATGGGTAGGGAGTGTTTGCTGAATTTTTTTTTAAATGACTGCAGATGCTGGAACCTGGAGAAAGATGGAAAATGCTAAAGGACTTCAGCAGGTCAGGCACCATCTATGGATATGTATATTATATATGTTGGTTAAAATAAATAAATAGTGTAAAAAAGGTAGTGAGGGAGTGTTCATGGGTTCAATGTCCCTTCAGAAATACGCTGGCAGAGGGCAAGAAGCTGTTCCTGAACCGCTGAATCCTGTACCTCTCCCTTGATGGCAGCAATGAGAAGAGGGCATGTCCTGGGTGATGGGGGTCCTTCATTATGAATGCTGCTTTTTTGACGCATCACTCCTTGACGATGTCCTGGATGCTACGGAGGTTAGTGCCCATGATGGAGCTGACTGAGTTCACAACTTCTACAGCTTCTTTCAATCCTGTGCAGTAGCCCCTGATGCACCATCAATAACTCTCTGAGACGTGAGGCGAGATATCGGCTTTTATTGACTGGAAGAAAGAACAAGCAGCAATTGACCACCATGCTACATCCTGGAGACTGAGGGCTGGGCTCAGGCCTCAATTGCCTTTATACCGGGGTCTGTGGGAGGAGCCACGGTCAGTGGGAGGAGCCACAGGAGCAGTCAGCCGGGGGGGGGGGCGTGTCCAGACAGGTATATGTAGTTCACCACAGCCCCCACACCCACCCCCATTCCAAACAGTGATGCAGCTAGTGAGAGTGATCTGTGTGACATCTTTGGTCACATCACTGATCTTTAATTTTGGAAGGAAAGCATGCCACTTGTCTCCTCACTTACTGCATGAAAGAAAAATGGAGGGTTATGGGGTAGTGTGGGTTTAGTACTGTTTTTTAAGGATTATATAGGTCTGCACAACATGGAGGGCTGAAGGGCCTGTACTGTGCTGTAGTGTTCTATGGTTCTATGAAAGATGTTTTGTTATACAGTACATCTCTTTCCATAGAGACAAACCTTTTACTTCTCAGGTCACTCAATGTGAGCACTCTCCAACTGTCTGTGCGAGCACCCACAGTGGGAGTTATCCTTGAAAAGTGAGTATAAGCTCTCACACTTGAAATCAGCAATCCAACAGTTTCTTACTTATCTATTGGATCCTGGGATGTGCTGCTTCAGATTTGGTCAGAATAAAGGGTGTCAATCAGAAATTCAACACATGCCAGAAATCTGAAATAAAATCAGGAAATGTTTGAAACACTTAACAAGTCAAACACCCACCGTCAAAAATTCTCTGCCAGGCTTGCAGCGTGTTTCCAGCATTTTTGTACTAATTTTTAATGGGTGTTCTCTAATTTCTAAGCAACTCATGTATGTGAGATGTCTGCTGGCAATCCCCCAGCAGGTGAGATGACCCAGAAAATTCCAATAGATTTGGCTTAATGGAACATTGAGACTAATTCCAAATACATTTGCACAAACCTAGCATAGGTCATGAAAAATATTTTAAAGAATACATTATTAATAATGTGTTTAAACAGATTTGCTTTTATTAGACATCTAGTATTGTTGTAGCTCGAGTGATATACGAAGAGTTTTTATAAACTTTCCCATAGCTATGTTGTGTTCATTACTCATGGTGCTGGCAGGTAAATGAACAGTCTGCTGTTATTTCATTAACCAGTAGAGACTTTGCCATTGCAATAGAGACATGTGATGTAGGGGAATTCCAAGAGCTGCAGCTAAAATTCTTTTAGCAAAGTGCATGTCAATTTCACCATAGTGGTTTTCACAGATAAAAATAAGTTTTAAGAAGGAGAATGGCTGAATATAACTACAGGAGGTTTGAAAAACTGGTAAGTTGAATTCTTAGGGAATAATTCTGTAAAAATATGTTGACAGCTTTACTCTTGCTCTTTGTTTTGTTTCATTTCAATGAGTAATGTTTTTTCGCAGATCTGAAAAATAGTGAGTTTATACTTAATAAATAGCCGGCAACAATATTTCACCAGTGATCAGATCAACAATAAGAACTGTAAACAAGTATTTGTGATATTTTTTGAACTTTAAGGTCATAATTTAATCCTGATACTCTTCCACAGAAAGTTACTGTTAATACATACTGCAATGTTCTTAGGTGCAAGGTTAAATCTCAACCGCAACTGCTGCCACTGATGTTCAATATGAGTACTCTATTTCATCGATTCATAGTTCCTAAAACTCAAAGATCTAGAATTAAGAAGTCCCTGTACCTGTATTAGTACAGAGCAGGAGTCAACAGACCCCTCGCTGAATGGTAGGGGTCCATGGCATAAAAAGGGTTGGGAACCCCTGGAACAGAGTGATCATTGCTTACTTCAGCTTGATCACTCTGAGATACTGTATATAATGATCGCCCTGTACCAATATACATTAATTTCAAAAGTACTTGCCTTGGCCATTTCTGTTGTTCAAAGTCTTCCTTCTGTGGCTTGTTTATACTCTGTAACACCATGAAGGTACTTTCGTATGTCCGTTATTAACTGAAATATTATTTTTCTGAGCTCAGTGTTTTAATTTCTTGGACCACAGAACTGGCGGGTCTCTCTCTTCTGTTTCTTGTTCACTGACCTCTTACACAATTAACTTCTCTTCACACTGGCATCAGTCCCTATCTCCATCTGGGCTGTAACTAGTGTTTTGTAAATTGAGCAAGATTGTTGCAGGTTACTTTTTAGGAAAAAAATGTATTTGCATAAAGTCTGGTTTTATAATATTGGTAATGTGATATGTAATAAGGTGATGATATTTCCACCCCCACTGTTTTCCATATCCCTGTATCGTTCAATCCCTAACCTAATAGAAATTACAGGGAACCTTTGAGTTAAAACTATTTGCTTTTACCACGGATGGACACAGCCTCTATCATTGTCAGCTGATGAGTATTTATAGTGCCAAACTGACGTTTTAAAAGATGTTCAAAATCAATGTTCTGATACACAATACATAAATATTTTTGTCAGCAAATAGATCTAATAAAAATTATATTAGTTCTGCAAGAGAGTTGAATGCAACCATTATAAAATTAAATAAATAAAATCATTTGCTTATTTATAGTTGAAGTTATCTTCCTCTGTGTTTAATTTACATTGAGATTCTATATAAACTCCTAATTATTTAATTAATGTATCTTTTAAAGTCGGTGATCATCAGCAAACATTTGGTCATCCCTTAAAATAGCATTGGTTGTGTGACGTTCTGGGTGGAGATGTGGTCGACAGTCCACCCCTGCACTTCTAATGACCAGTACTGTTTATTGTTCTTGTGTTAAAATGCTTTTGTGGGTTTATGGTGGGAAGTTCCAGTTTGTTTATTGTTACATTTTAGTTCACGTTATATAGTTATTTGCTTGTTTATTTGTGGGTTACCCTAACTGTCACTGGGGTGTGTGATGGTCATCTCACCCGTCGGTGTGAAAGTGGTTGGGTTTACTCTCCGGGTCATGGTGCCCGGTCTGTTTTGTGTCTATCACAATAAAACCGTTGTTGAGTTAAAGAGCTTCCTCATCTGTCATTATGGACCAAATGCTCGCCATAGCTGGTTGGGGCTTGATGGTGCTTCTTCTCACTGTTGTCATCAGGAAGGAGGTACAGGAGCCTCAGGTTCCACACTACCAGATTGAGGAACAGTTATTACCCTTTAACCATCAGAATCCTGAACCAGAGTGGATAACTTCACTCACCTCAACACTGATTTGATTCCACAATAATCAGACTTACTTTCAAGGACACTACAACACATCTTTTCAGTATTTATTTACTTATTTATCATTCAGTAAAGATGGCACCTGTGTACAACGCTCCTTTGGTTGACAGCTTCTGGATAGATCATGCAACCATATATTTGACTTCTTTTATGTCTATTACGCTTGCTTTTCTCCTTTAATGCGATTCTGGAATTGTTGGAGCCTGTGATTTGCAGTTTGGAGATTGCTTGGGTGTTTCAGAGCTCTCCAGTCTCCAAGGGGATTCCAGGAGGTAGAGGCAGCGTGCAGGAACCTCATGGAGAGAAGACTGCGAGCTGATATTCCATTCCATTTTGCTGATTAAAGCTTCCATTGTTCACTGATTAAAACAATGAGGGAGATTGAAATGCCGGCTGCCTAACTTTTTATCGCTTGTGAGATCACTCTGCTGCTAAAGAGGGGCGATTGCCTTTTTTTATCACCGATGAAATCACTCTGCTATGGAAAGAGAGACAGACTTTTTATTACTGGTGAGATTACTCCGCTACGGAGAAGGAGAATGTTGCCCAGGTTTTCTGCGTTTTGGATTGGACTTGGACTGTGGACTTTCTTTCAGTCTTATGATTTTTTTTTGTGTACAGGGTAGGGCGATTTAAGGGTCAGTGTGCCTGTTCCACGTTTGTTCATTTTTTGTGTAGGGAGGATGATCGTGCTGCCATTTTTTTTCTTTCTTAGTTTCGTGGCTATCTGGAGAAGAAGAATTTCAGAGTTGTGTACGTTGATAATAAATGAACCTTCGGCCTTAGTTGTTTTTATTTGTACTTACACAGATTGTTTGTCAGTCTGTGTATGTAGTTTTTAAAAAAAATAATTCTATTGTATTTCTTTATTCTGTTAATAGAAACATAGAAAACCTACAGCACAATACAGCTCTTTGGCCCAAATGCTGTGCCGAACATGTCCTTACTTTAGAAATTACCTAGGTTAACCTATAGCCCTCTATTTTTCTAAGCTCCATGCACCTATTGAAGAGTCTCTTAAAAGACCCTATCATATCTGCCTCCACTACTGTCGTCGGCACCCCATTCCACACACTCGCTGTGTAAAAAACTTATCCCTGACATCTCCTCTGTACCTACTCCCAAGCACCTTAAGACTGTGCCCTCTTGTGTTAGCTATAAATGGACAGTGCACCCGGCCCACAGACAGTTAATGCCTGCAAGAACATTAATCTCAGGGTTCTATATGGTGACTTGGTACTTCAGTCCTAAATTTTCTTTGAACTCTTCATGTTATAAAACCTTGGCTCAGTCATCTGATTAAGGACAGATGTCAAGCAGAGTAATGAGATTAAAAAAAAATCAACACTGCAAAATCCTGTAGCTGACTAATTCACATTAAGATCTTCCTATTCTGCATATTTCCTCTGGATTAGCTAGATACTTTATTGATCCCAAAGGAAATGACAGTGTCACAGTAGCATTACCAGTGCACAGATATACAAATATTAGGAGAGAAGGAAGAAAGAATAAAAAATAAGTGACCTCAAACAGTCTACCAGGAGGGGGTCATCAGTACCCCGGCTATAGGTTGACTCAATATAGAGCCTAATGGCCAAGGGTAAGAATGACCTCACATTACACTCTTTGGAGCAGTGCATTTGTCTTCTTCTCTTCTTCGACTGTCCATTGATTTTGATGTTGACTGTGCTGAGAGTTTAGTCTCTGCAAGCACGTTTATGGGCCACAAGATCAGCATTGGATCAGCACTATCTCCCACCACACCATCCAGAAACTCTACTCCAACACGCCTTGCACAGTAATAAGACAGACTGTGTTGTGCCCCCACCATACAGTCTCTCTGGGCTTCCAAGTCTGATGCTAAGTGGTACACAGGAGTGTAACAGACTTAGCGGATAAGGAAGCTGCCCCGCAGTGACAACTAACTAGTCTAGTGATGCCATCCGTTGACCAGCTCTCTGGTTCCTCCACATGCCACCAAGGTGGCTGTACCATTGACCCGTCTGGATTCATCCACCACAGACACCATCAGTCGCCCTGCTGCCGACATCCTCGTTGGGTGCAGCCTTTGCCTGAAGAGGCAGTTGTCTTAGACTATTACTAAAAGTGCTCCTCTGTTCAGCCAAGGTGGCACGAAGAGAGTGAGAAACATTTTTCAGAATTGCCAGGATTTTCCGTAGGGTCCTTTGTTCTACCACAGCCTCCAGTGTGTCCAGTTTGACTCCTATAACAGAGCCAGCCTTTCAAATCAGCTTATTGAGCCTGTTGGCATCACCCGTGTTGATGCCATTGCCCCAGCAACACCACTGCATAGAAGATTGTACTGGCAACAACAGACTGGTAGAACATGTGAAGGAGAGACCTGCGTACTCCAAAGGACCTCGGTCTCCTCAAGAAGTAGAGGCGACTCTGGCCCTTCTTATACACAGCCTCTGTGTTGATCCTCCAATCAAGTGTTACCCAGGTGCACCCTCAGGTACTTGTAGGTCCTCACCACATCCATGTCCTCACCATCAGTAGTAACAGGGAGCAGTTCAGGATTGATCTTCCTAAAAGTGAATTACCATCTCTTTTGTCTTACTGATGTTGAGTAGATGATTCAGCTTACAACATTTGACAAAGTCCTCCACCAGGGCCCTGTATTCATCCTCCCGTCCTCCCTTTATATGCCCAACTATTGCTGAGTCATCAGATAATTTCTGCAAATGACATGACTCAGTGTTAAAGCTAAAGTTTGAGGTATACAGGGTAAACAGGAAGGGAGCCAATATGGTCCAATGTGGGGCCCCGATGCTGCCTGAACCCATGTCTGACACAGCTCTGAAGCTGCACAAACTGTGGTCTGCCAGTCAGGTAGTCCATTACAATGAAGGTGCCAACCTGCATTAAACAGAGCTTTTCCCCCAGCAACAAGTGCTGTATGGTATTGAAGACAAATTTTTAAAAAAATCACAAGCACTAAAAATGAGTGTGACTGAGTCAAATTTCACTCTTTTAATCTCTTCCTTGAAGCCTCGCCATGTGCTGAAAGTAGTTCCCACCTCGCTCCATTCCTTGTCTTTCTACACTGAGGTTGGAAAGTTGGCTTGCAATTGAGATTGGAATTTGTGATTTCACAAAATTATGATTTTAACAACTCAACCATAACAATGTTCTGAAGCAGCTGATTGTAATAGGCTGTGGCATGAAGGTCGGAGAGGAGTGATTTGCTAAATAATTGTCCACATTGGTACAACACATGTTTTGCATTCCATTATTTTTCAGTATATATACAGCATGTCGAAGGATTGGTTTTAGAAGAATTACTGGTTTGCAAAGATTTGGTTTTTTTTTCTGTGGATAAATACGAGACCACAGCTGACCAAAAAGATTTAACAAAAGTCCTTTATGAAGAACTTCAGGCCTGATCTATTGTGCGATGGTACAGCATACTGATTTCTAATCACACAAACACTAATTGCAATGCTTTCACAGAATCTTCTGCAGAAATTTCAGAAGTAATGTGGTTTACAATATGCAGAACCCAGAAATGGTATTTCTACAACTTTTTTAATTTTAAAATTTGTTTTTAGAGATACAGTGTGGAATGGGGCCTCCCAGCCCATCAAGCCTCACCACCCACAACCCACCTATTTAACACCAGCCTAATCACCAGCAGTTTACAATTACCAAGCAACCTACTAACTGGTACATCTTTGGACTGTGGAGGGAAACTGGAGCACCTAGAGGAAACTCACACAGTCACAGGGAAAATGTACAACTCCTTAGAGAGGCTGCCTGAATTGAACTCTGAGCTCTGAAATCCCAAGCTGTAATAGCATTGTGCTAACCGCTAAGTCACTGTAATGCCTTAACTTGGTCAAGATTTAAGTTTGTTAACTGTGCCTTCATTCATATACCAGTTTTGGACAATGTTTGCTAGCAAATTCATTGAATGCTGATTTAATGAGTGGGTATTGCTGTTCTGTGAGAAACTGTAGAGGAAATTGCTACAATCAGTGGCATCTTTATTAGGTATGCCTGCACACTTGCTTGTTAATGCAAATATCTAATCAGCTAACCACGTGGTAGCAATTCAATGCATAAAAGCATGCAGATATGGTCAGGAGGTTCAGTTGTTGATCAAACCAAACATCAGAATGGAGAAGAAATGTGATCTAAGTTATTTTGAACATGGAATAATTGTTGGTGCCAGATGGGGTGGTTTGAGTATCTCAGAAACTGCTGATCTCCAGGGATCTCCAGTCTCACACCCTCTCCATGAACTGTTTGTTCTTCTGCCATCAGGTAAATGTTACAGGAGCATCAAAACTAAAACCACAAGGCTACTAAACAGCTTCCTCCCACAGGCAGTCAGACTGCTAAATAGCTGCTCTACCTGACTCTGCTTTGGACACTTTTAACTTGCACTAGACACTTACAACTTGTTTTTAACTGACATGTGGCTGTTGTGTTTTACTATTTATTGGTATGTTTATTATTTAGTGTTCCGTTTGTTATGTTATGATTGCACTGCTCCTGGGAAACGCTGTCTCATCCTGCCCTGCAGAGCTGATGTACGGTTAGAATGACAATAAAGTTTTTGAATCTTGAATCTAGAGTTTACAGAGAATGGTGTGAAAAACAAAAAAAACATCCATTGGTCAGCAGTTCTGTGGGTGAATACACCTTGTTAATGAGAAGTCAGAAAAAGAATGGCCAGGCTGGTAGAAGCTGACAGGAAGGTGAGTGTAACTCAAGTAACCACGTGTTACAACAGTGGTGTGCAGAAGAGCGTCTCTGAATGCACAACACATCAAACCTTGAAGTGGATGGGCTACAGTGACAGAACCCCATGAACCTGCATTTAGTGGCCACTTTATTAGGCACAGGAGGTAAAAATGAAGAGGCACTGGTGATATGTTTGCTGTGAGCGTGGTTCTGAGAATGGGTGGCAATGGGATGTGCATTGATTTGGGAGAAGCATATCGATGCACTGCCCATTATTCGTTTTCACGGCTTTAATCAATTTAACTTTACAGCTGAGTGGTGGTTTAGCTACAGAAAACTGGTATGTGGCTACATGTAAAGATGTCGTGCCTTTATCTGAAGTAATTAGGGTTTTGTCAGCCATAAAGTAGCTTGGTAAATTTTAAAATGCCATCCACTAATTACCCAACTTACAGTGATGTTTTAAACATCATTGTCTGAGTTAATGGCCTAGTCTCATGTGTATTATGTTATCCCACTGCATAGCACAGCACTGTGCTTCAATTTCTTGGCAATATCCAACTAGATGTGATTTATCATTGATTTATGATTGTCTTTTATTCCTTGGGAGTAGTCATGGATGCAGATTATTAGTGGATTCTGTACCAGACTGAATTAATCATAGCTGAAGCTTCTACACAATCAGAGACAGTGTCATTTGATGTTAATACTTATCCCACGAACAGCTCTCCTCTACTGATGAACCGAGGCGATAATGTTCTAAAAAACAGAACATTATCTGTTATCTGAGGATGTAATGCTGAGGCCTTATTTTTTAAAAATTTTTTATTAGTTTTTCAAAACATTTTACAAAACTAAAAACCCCAAATCCCAATGAGGAGCATTAATACAGTGCAAGATTAAGCATACAATAACAATATGCTACAAAGGAAGAGAATTTAACAAAAAAGCACCTAAATTAAAGGCAAGTGAGCTTAGTGTCCTCCCCAAGCCCCCCAACACAAGAAAAAAACAACAACAACTCCAGACCAACCACCACACAGTATAGAGAGTATAAGTCAGGACAGTCAAACTCCCAGACTGTGAATACACTTAGCAACAGAGGATAATAATGCCTACTACCAGAAAAAAAAGGGAGCTGAAAGCAAGGGACCGAAAAGAAGAGAAAAAAAAAGAAAAAAAAAAACCCTAGTCAAGAGGAAGGTTATGAAAGTACTTGATAAAAGGTCCCCAGACCTTATGGAACTTTAGATCCGAATTAAGAACTGAATAATGAATTTTTTCGAGGTCCAAGCAGGCCATAATGTCGTTAAGCCATTACGCATGAGTGGGCGGGGCAACATCTCTCCATCTAAGGAGGATCAAGCGTCTCGCCAGGAGAGAGGCAAAGGATAGTATTCGGCATTTGGTCGGACCCAGACATAAATCTGTCTTGCCCCAAAAACCAAACAGAGCAATTAAGGGGTTAGGTTCTAGGTGCTGATTCAGAATACCCGATAATGTAGTGAATACATCTTTCCAGAATTTCTCCAAGCTAGGACAGAACCAGTACATATGGATGAGAGAGGCCACGCCCCTCTTGCATTTATCACAGAGCGGACTAATGCCAGGGTAGAATCGAGATAGTTTAGATTTAGACATATGGGCTCTATGAACAATCTTAAACTGTAAGAGGCAATGGCGAGCACAAAGGGAGGTTGAGTTAACCGATTTGAGAACTGAGTCCCAGCTCTCCTTGGATAAGGAGATATTTAAATCCTGCTCCCAGGCCATTTTAATTTTATCCACAGGGGCCCGTCGTAAGGCTGCTAGTTTATCTCGGATAATTGAAATTAAACCTTTACCTAGTGGATTAATGGAAAGAAATAGGTCCATAGCATTTTTCGCAGGCATTTCAAGAAAGTTAGGAATTAAAGGAGCAGTAAAGTGTCGGATTTGGAGATATCTGAAAAAGTGAGCGTTAGGCAGGTTGAACTTAACGGAGAGCTGCTGAAAAGAAGCGAAGCAATTATCAATGAAGAGATCTTCAAAATGTCTAATGCCCTTCCTGTACCAAACATGGAATGCTGAATCGTACGTAGTAGGTAAAAAAAGGTGGTTATGTGCAACAGGGCTAGAAATGGAAAACCCCTGGAAACCATAGCATTTCCTGAACTGAGCCCATATACGCAAAGTGTGTCTAACCAGAGGATTAGCTATTGATCTGGCTAGGGAGTGCAGAGCCAAGAAGTGCAGATATAGATAATACTTTAGTGGAGCTCAACTCCATTGCCACCCAATTAGGGCACTCGGGTTGACCGTGGAAGAAAGACCAGAAGGCAGCACAACGTATACTAGCTGCCCAGTAATATAAGCGAAAGTTAGGTAAAGCCATGCCACCCTCCTTTTTAGATTTTTGGAGGTGGATTTTATTAATTCTAGAGCGCTTATTCTGCCACAGATATGACAAAATAATAGAGTCTAAGGAATCAAAAAAAGATTTAGGAATAAAAATTGGGATAGATTGAAATAAGTATAGAAATTTGGGGAGAACATACATTTTAACAACATTAATACGACCTACCAAGGACACAGATAGAGGTGACCATTGTACCAGACTCTGTTTTATAGCATAAGAAAGATTGACAAAGTTTTCACGAAAGAGTTCTTTAAACTTCCTTGTGACTGTAATTCCAAGATAAGTAAATTGATTATGGACTACTTTAAAAGGGAGATCATGAAATATTAGTTCTTGTGCTTCTTTATTAATTGGGAAAAGTTCACTCTTATGTAAGTTGAGTTTATAGCCAGAGATCTGGCTAAACTGGTCAAGAAGTGAAAACATTAGAGGTAAGGATGTAGACGGATTTGAGAGAAAGAGTAATAAGTCATCAGCATAGAGAGAAACTTTATGCTCAACACCCCCTCTCCAAATCCCGGTCAATTCAGGACAATTTCAAAATGCTATCGCCAGAGGTCCTATAGCCAAATCAAAGAGAAAGGGACTTAAGGGGCATCCCTGACGGGTGCCACATTTGAGATTAAATACTTGGGATTTCTGAAAATTAGTTAGAACAGAAGCAGTAGGACACAGGTACAGCAATTGGATCCAAGAGATGAAACTTTGGCCGAGGTCAAATTTTTCTAAGACTGCAAAAAGGTAGTTCCACTCTATACGATCAAATGCTTTCTCCGCATCAAGGGAGATAACACATTCAGGAGTCCCAGTTGGAACTGAGTATAAAATATTAAATAGACGCCGAATGTTAAAAAAAGGGAGACGGTTTTTAATAAAGCCTGTTTGGTCATCAGAGATAATGGAGGGAATAACGGTTTCTAATCTATGAGCCAACACTTTAGCTAAGATCTTTACATCAACATTGAGCAGAGAGATCGGCCTGTATGAGGAACACGCTGTTGGGTCTTTGCCCTTTTTTAAAAGAAGAATAATAGATGCCTCATTGAAAGAGGGTGGCAATTTGCCATAATTAAACGAGTCAGATAATACTGAAAGTAACTGAGGAGAAAGAAGTGAAGAGAATGATTTATAAAATTCCACAGGGAACCCATCAGGTCCAGGAGATTTCCCTGAGGACAGTGCAGAAATTGCAAAAGATATTTCTTCTGGTGATATAGGCGCATTGAGTTTGGCTTTGAAATCAGATGAAAGTGAGGAGATATTCAGATTCTGTAAAAATTGATCCACAGAGATATTGTCATTCAGAGATTCAGAGGAATAAAGCCGAGAATAAAAAATTTTAAATGCGTCATTAATTTCTAAATGATCCGATGTAAAGTCTCCGTTCTCCTTCCGGATCTTTGTAATATGTTGTTTGGCTTTGGAACGCCTCAGCTGATCGGCTAGGAATTTACCAGACTTATCCCCATGAATGTAAAAGCGGCTCTTGCTTTCAAGAAGTTGGCGTTCGACAGGTTGAGTGGACAGAAGGTTAAATTTAGTTTGGAGTTCAACGCGCTTCTTGTATAATTCAGGGTTCTTAGTTTGGGCATATATTTGATCCAAATCTTTAATCTGGTTAATGAGGTCTGCTGGATCTGCACGGGATCTTCTATTGAGATTTGCTGTGTAAGAGATTATTTGACCCCTCAGATATGCTTTCATGGTATCCCAGACAATCTGGGATGGCACTTCAGGCGATGTATTAGTGTGAAAATAAAAGGTTATCTGGTCCTTAATAAATTTTACGAAATCATTATCTGATAATAAAGTTGAATCGAACCGCCAGTGTTTGTTCCTCTGAGGGAGACCAGGAAAGTTCAGAGAGAGGGTAATTGGGGCATGGTCAGAAATCAGTATACTCTGATAGTCACAAGAGTGGGCAAATGGGATAAGTTGGTTATCGAGTAAGAAATAGTCAATTCTAGTGAAGGTATGGTGAACATGTGAGAAAAAAGAATAATCTCTCTCCGTAGGATGGAGGAAACGCCATATATCAGAGATACCAAAATTAGAGAGAAACGATTGAATAGCTAAGGCAGATTTAGTAGGTGATCTGGTAACAGAGGACGATCGGTCCAGTTTAGGATCCAACCAACAGTTGAAGTCACCACCCAGTATAAGAGAGTATGAGTTTAAGTCTGGTAGTGAGGAAAAAAACCGTTCAAAAAAGTTAACATCATCAAAGTTGGGGGCATACAGGTTTGCTAGTGCAACTTTAGTGTTATATAGTTTACCAGAAACAATAATAAAATGGCCATTTGTGTCCGATGTTTTATTATGGAGTTCAAAAGGAATATTTGAGTTAATAAGAATGGAAACTCCCCTAGCTTTAGCGGCAAAGGATGAATGAAAATGCTGACCCGCCCACTTTGACAGAAGCCGGGAGTTATCAAAACAACGAATATGAGTTTCTTGGAGGAAAGCAATGTCAGCTTTGAGTTGTTTAATATGTGAGAATACCTTCCTCCTTTTAACAGGGTGATTCAGTCCCTTTACATTCCAGCTCACAAATTTAAGTGCACTAGCCATTATCAATTACTAATGCATAAAAGGCAGCAGGCATATAAAAAGTCAAGCAGTACAATAGCAGTCTGGGAGCAGAGATGTAAACATAGATTTGTAAGGTCAAAATATAAACATGTCCTAAGCAATAAAGAGATGTTGGAACTGGAAAATCCACCCCACCCGCACAACCCAAAACTAGACGGCTACCAAAACAAGTAGCTAGCTCTACCAAAAAAATTAACCCAAATACAACTTCCAGATCTGTGTCATTAACAACAGTTGCTGAGGCCTTATAAGGCATTCGTCAGACGGCACTTGGAGAACAGTGATCAGATTTGGGCCCACTATATAAGAAAGGATGCACTGGCATTGGAGAGGATCCAGGGAAGGTTCACCAGAATGATTCTGGGAATCAAAAGGTTAATGTATGAGGAGCGTTTGATGGCTCTGGGCCTGTACTTGCTGGAGCTTAGAAGAACAAAGGGGGGGAGGATCTCATTGAAACCTATTGACTAGTGAAAAGCAGAGATGGAATAGACTTGGAGAGGATGATTCCTATAGCAGAGGAGTCTAGAACCAGAGCACAGAGCCTCAGGATAGAGGGTCATCCATTTAGAACAGAGATGAGGAAGAATTTTATTAGCCAGAATGTAGTGAGACTGTGGAATTCTTTGCCACACAAGGTTGTGGAGGCCAAGTCATCCGGTATACAGTATTTAAACTGGAGGTTGATATGTTCTTAATTAGCACGGACGTCAAAGTTTATGGGGAGAAGGCAGGAGGATGTGGTGAGGGGGATAATACAGCAGCCATGATAGAATGACAGAGCAGATTCGACAGGCTGAATGGCCCAATGCTATTCCTCCATCTTATGGTTTAATTTGTGTCAGGAGCTACTGAAGTACCTGTGGTGAACTACATATACCTGTCTGGACATGCCCCCTCGTTGACTGCTCCTGTGGCTCCTCCCACAGACCCCTGTATAAAGGGGATTGGAGGCACTGCTCCTCCCTCAGTCTCCAGGATGTTGTGTGATGGTCTCTTGCTGCTGATAGTGCTTTCTTCCAGCTAATAAAAGCCTATCTCTCGCCTCACGTCTCCGAGAGTTATTGATGGTGCATCAGTACCTAATACAACACTCTCTCGGTTAACATCTTCCAGATAGCTCACAAAAATGTCTTTTTTACTTCTTTTGTGTTCGTTTGTCACCTTAAATATGTTTTTGGGACTGTTAGAGCCTGACAATTTTACAGTTTGGAGATCAATTGAGTGATCTAGTGATTTGCTGTCTCCAAGAAGATTCCGGGAAGTGAGTGTGCACAAGGACGGCCTCGATGCAAAGAAACTTAGAGATGTGTCATGAGCCAATGCTCAAATCTATTTTGCAGATTGAAATGCCCATTAAAGCGTTGAGCAAGATTGAGACATCGGAGCAAATGCGAAATGCGAGGGAGAATTCAGCGCTGCCTGTGAGCGGCCTATCGTTGTGTGGTTCGCTGTGGTAGGCAAGTAGGCCTCTGCCACATGTAGTGTCCCTCTCTTTCAATGAATGTCGGTGATATCAGAGGATGGTATCGTGGTTCTGCGTTTATGGATTATGGACTTTTCAGACTTATGGATTTTATATTCTGTGGGTTTCTTTTGTCCATTCCTTTTCTGTTTTGTTGTGCGAGGGGAGGGTGTCTGGGGTTAATGTTCTGTTGGATTTTTTGTACGGGTAAGGGGTTCTATTTTTGGTGGGGGTTGAGGTTCCAGTTCTGTTTTGTGTGTCGAGGAGGGCAATTTGGAGTAGGGGTGGGGGGTTGATGATCAGGGTGCCATTCTCTTTTGTGTGGGGGGTGGGTTTGATGTTTCTCTCTGAACAACTTTCATGTTCTTTCTTAGTTCCATGGCTATCTGGAGAAAACAAATCTCAGAGTTGCACATGGAATCATGCTTTGATAATAAATGAACCTTTGAAGATGCATAACCACATGGCTCCTATCCAATTCCTGTTGGAGTATGGAAATGATAAGAAAACGGGTGAATGGCACTCTATTAATCAAATCAAAACAGAAATGCTGAAATCGCTCAACAGGTTAAGCAGCATCAATGGATGGAGAAGCAGTCATCATCTGAAGTCTAATGGCCTTTGTCAGTGCAGTATTTTACTTAAATCTTGTAATGAATGCAACTGAAACAATTTTGATCCTACACTAAATCATTGAGAAGATTGGTTTTCCAATGCAAGAACTTGTCTGCAGCTGAAAAGAGTTGAATGTAAGCCTTGTATTTTCATCAGACCAGAAATTGCTTTTCAGATGCCATCATATTTCCTGTGTATTGCGACATTTCCTTTTTCTTTCAGACCTAAACATCCCCAGCTTAAAATCACCTCTATAGATCTATTTTTAAATGGCTCTGTATTTTTTCACCTATTCTGCAATTTGAAATGGAAGTTTTTGCAGCAGAAGAAGTGTTACTGAAGATAATAATATTATTGTCCCTGACCTGATAAACAAGAAAATAGTTTTTAGATTTAACTGAAGTCTTTTTTAAACTCTCGTGTCCCAGTGGAAATCTCCACTGATTTTAGCTCATGTTTGTGCAGCATTTATATAAGGTATATTTTAGGTCATCTTTGTGCAGTTCTATAAACGTTATCTAGATAAATAAACATTATCTAGATAACATAAGATTACTTTCTACTTTTGCAAATGTATGGAGAAAGGACCAGAGGATGTAACTAGACTTTTACTCCAGTAAAGAGACAGTGCAGACATGATGGGCTGAATGGCCCCTTCTACTTAGGAACCGTTCTGTGTATCTTCCAACTGTTAATGAAGCATTAACAATAAATGACATAATTAACCACTTCCAATGTTCCACTCAAGAGTCCCAGATCTGAAACATAATTAGACTAAACATAATTAGTCAGACTGCAACTATGGGGAGGAATAAATAGTCAACATTTAAAATCGAGACTCTTTGTCATTTCTGATGATGGATCTAATCTGAAATATTGACTGCTCATTCCTCTCTATAAATGCAGCCTGACCTACTGAGTTCCTCCAGCATTTAATGCTGTTTATGATGCATTTACTCTCAGCAGTTTTTTCTGATCTTGAGGAAAAACTGAAAGTAGAGCACAGACAGAAACTACATGAAATCCAACCCTACACACCATGTCTTGGTACTGCATTGTAAGTTACTGGATGTAAATTAGGATTTTCTGTCCATTGTTTGTAGAAGATTTAAAAGCCTTCCTGCTCTCCCATTTCAACATCAAGCTCTCTTTTTGATGTTTGAAATGTTTCTTACTCTCTCTAATTATTTCAAACATTTAAAATACTTCGACATATACAGATTTTGCTATCAGTTTACAACATTTTTCTCTAGTTTAAACATATTCCCTTTGATCCTGCTTCCCAGTCTTTGTTATGTTACATCTTCTGGATTCAACACATACAAAACACTTGATAATTTGTATAATTTCCAAGTATTGAACTGCAGGTGCTAGAATCTGAAGCAGAAAATATTGGAAATACCCAACAGGTCAGGTAACATGGAATGAAAGTTAATCTCTCATCAGAACTTGGAAGAACTAGAAGGTGAAAAACTGTTTAAAGATCCAATTAATAAAATGGGGAAGAGGAGGAAGAACAAAAGGGAGGGTTTCTGAAACGATGGAGGATGGGAAGGGTTCTGTTATAAAAGGGATGGTGGAGACAGGTGAAGCGTGGTAATATTCAATGAATAACAAAAAGAGGAAGTTATCAGCAAAGAGAGAACATTGGAAACGTGAAATACACAGCCTGCAATACTGTAATTAGTTGAGAATAAGTTGGAATACCAAGCAGGTACACCTATGGAGAGCAATGAACAGTAAATGTTACAGGCTGATCACTTCATGTAGATAAGAGTCGCGATCCTTCAGTCCAATTGAAATGTTGACTGCCCATTGCCCTCCATAGATGCTGCCTGATCAACTGAGTTCCTCCAGCTGTTTGTAACTTTGATCTGGAATCCAGCATTTCAGATAATAAAATAAATAGTGTCTATTTATTTTATTATCTGAAATCAAATTCAGCAACAAGTCAAGACGCACCTCCAGACAAAGAGTTATTTCTTCAGCTTGCATTGGGCTTGGTTGGAGCAGTGGAGGGATCAGAATGGAAATGACTGGGAAAATTGAACTTAAGGCCACTCTTCAGTTTGGAGGAGCAACATCTCATATTCCGTTGGCTAGCTCCAACCTGACAGCGTGAAAATCAGTTTCTCTAACTTCTGGTAACTTCTCCCCTCTTTCCCTTCTCTCTTCTTCCTACCCCCATTCTGGCTGCCGTTTCACTCCTTCTCCTTACCTGCATATCACCTCCCTCTGGTGCCCCTCTTCCTTCCATGGTCCACTCTCCTGTCAGATACCTTCTTCTTCAGCCATTTGCCATTTCCACCTATCAGCTCCAGCTTTTCAATTCACCCCCACCCCCTCACCTGCCCCACCAGCTTATCACTCAATTTCACCAATCAGCTCCTAGCTTGTACTCCTTCCCCTCCTTCACCTTCCTGTTCTGGCTCTTACTCCCTTCTTCCTGGTCCTGATGAAGAGTCCTGGCCTGAGATAATGATTCTTTATTCCCGTGCCCGACCTGCTGAGTTCTTCCAGCTTTCTGTATGAGTTACATTGGAGAATTAAACTGACAGTAACGGGAGGTGTGGACTCCTAGGTACAGACACAGAGCTCTTCAGAAAAGTAGTCAGTACAGTCATGTGCGACTTTCCACTTTCTTTGCTTCTTTAAACACATTTTATATACTTTGAGCAGAACACTTCCTCATTAACCTCGGAGGCAAAAGAGAATGCAGATGCTGGAGTAGACAAGCTGTTGAAGGAACTTAGGGGGTCAAGCAACATCTGTGTGGAGAGAAAGTTGTTGGTCAGCCTTTGTCGTGTTTGGTTTTTCATTGATCCTATTATGCTTCTTGGTATCTACTGGGATAACTCACAAGAAAATGAAGCTCGGGGTGGTATACAGTATGGCAACATAATGTACTTTGATAATGAATTTACTTGAACTGTTCACATTTCTAGTTGAGCTAAAACATCATTCCCCCTCCCCTTATAGATGCTGTTTGACCCACTGAGTACCTCCAGCAGCTTGTTTCTTGCCCCATCTTAACATTCCTCCTCAAACAGTCTCCTTTAAAATTCAGAATAGATTGAGCAGGGTAGAGATGGAATGGGGGTCCTGTTGGATGATGACTTTTCTGGTCCAAGGTCCTTCAGAGACCAAGAATGAGGCATAAAACTTGTAGCTTTCAATCATTTATTAATCATTACAAGAACAAAGGAGATGAAGACAGGAATATGGAGAGAGCAAGAGAGAGTGAGAGCTCTGTAGTAGCAGGGGAAAGAACAAGGAGAAAGAGCAAAGAATGCAGACAAAAGAAGAAGAGCTGATGTGATCTGGCCTTCTTGTACCATTTTACTAATTAGCAATAAAGTCCATTCAAATTCTGTTGCTTGGATCAATCAATGAGATAACCCCCATTCAAGTAATGCTATACCCAACAAGCTTCCAGAATAACATTGAAGAACCGTAACCTCTAGAAAACACACTGAACAATTGCACATATACATGTTTTTTTATATTAATTTTTTTTTAGCTTGTCACACCAGACAGTCAGCCATTCTTGTCTGGCGCGTGGTGTCAGGACTGGTCTCCTTTCGGATTAACTGGGTCACGGTATGAATGTTCCTGACTCGACCCTTGTATTTTTTACAAGGCCGAGTGGCTAGCTCGACGCTCAACCCAGCACGGATGGAAAGCGTGCTCGGGGGTGGCCTGACTTGGATTCAAACTCGGGAGCCATCGCTCCGGAGTCTGGTGCTGATGCCATTGCTATACACAGGTAACTACATAAAAATACAAATAAGAAATTTAAGCTATGAATAACAATTACACAGTCTAATCCAACTTTGCCCCACCTTTGATTCTAAATCACACATTTAGAATCATTGCATTTGAAAATTCAAAGACAGAATAACGAGGTACCTACGCTAACTATAAAATAATGTAAAAATTCTGTGTAATGGAAATATCAAGGGGTATTAATAAGATTATGTCATTGTTAGGTAAATTGTTTTGTCAGTAGGTACACTTGCGTGAGTTTGAACTACTCTAAATGATTGACCTTATAGAAGTTTAAAAAAGCTGTCATTCATGATAAGGCACATCAAGCCAAGTATTATGACTCGTAATATTGAGGAACCCCAACTTCCTAGACGTAAATAAATCCGGTCAAAGAAATCCCATGGCTGCTGTCTTAGGGGTCAATCCAAAACAACAGGCAATAAGTATGAGATCTCTACTAGCAAGTTCAACAGGGAATTGCAGGAAGATGTATTTACACAGTTCATGGTATAAAATTTAGAATTCAGTAGTACAGAATGTGCTTGAGTGAGCTGAGAGGAACAGTGACTTACACTGAAGGGTTGAGAAGAAGCAGATGGATGGTGGGGCATTTCTGTCGAGTGTCCATGGCATGATTACTGCATTGGGCTTCACAGTCTGTTTCCACAGTAGTGTAACAATTAGCGTAACACGTCACAGCACCGGCTGTAAGACAGGGGTTCAATTCCTGCTGCTGCCTGTAAGGAGTTTGTACATTCCCCCCATGGCTGCGTGTGTTTACTCTGGGTGTTCCGGTATCCTTTCAAATTCTGGAGACGTAGGTTAGGGTTACTGAGTTGTGAGCCGGCAACGTTCGCCCCCAGCACCTCTTGGAATGTCATGGATATTGACGCAAACACCATATTTCACTGTATGTTACAATGGTTCAATGTACATGTGACAAATAAAGCTACTCTTTTTTTCTTCCTATTCTGTGGAATGTACATTCTATTCAATTATAAGCACGAGTTTCATTATTTATAATTAGTCTTGTTGCTTTTCTTTCTGTTTGTGACATGGTGAATATATTGATTTGGGATGATTAATAGACCTTTCAGAGTTTTTTTTTGCTTTCTGTTAGCTATTGTTATCCCCTAAGGGAAGTTGATTATTAACAGAAAGGAAACATGGTTCAATAAGTCCTAGGAAGTGTGTTCTGGGATTTCGAAGCTTTTACATTGAGGCCAAAATCTGCAGTGAGATTCACAATGATATTAATCATAATAGAAATCAAAAGGGAAGCCGGGGGGGGGGGGGGGGGGGTGCGGCTGTTTCAATGTTTAAATTGAATTTATTATCAAAGTATATATATATCACCATATACTACCCTGAGGTTCAGTTTATTGTGGGCATTCATATTAGATGCAAAGAAACAATAGAATCAAGCAAACAACCAATGTGCAAAAGATGAATAAATAAATAAATGAATGCATAAATAAATAGATAGATAGATAGATAGATAGCATCGAGAACATGAATTGTAGAGTCCTTGCAGCAGGCTATCAAGAAGGTGAATGGAATGTTGGCCTTCATTGCTAGAGGGATTGAATTTCAGAGCAGGGAGGTTGTGCTGCAACTATACAGGGTACTGGTGAGGCCGCATCTGGAGTACTGTGTGCAGTTCTGGTCTCTTTGCTTGAGGAAGGATATACTGGCTTTGGAGGCGGTACAGAGGAGTTCACCAGGTTGATTCCAGAGATGAGGGGGTTGGACTATGAGGAGAGATTGAGTCACCTGGGACTGTATTTGTTGGAATTCAGAAGGATTCGAGGAGATCTTATAGAAACATATTAGATCATGAAAGGGGTGGCTAAGATAGAGGCAGGAAAGTTATTTCCACTGGAAGGTGAGACTAGAACTAGGGAACATAGCCTCAAGATTTGGGGAATAGATTTAGGATGAAGATGAGGAGGAATTGCTTTTCCCAGAGAGTGGTGAATTCTCTGCCCATTGAAGCAGTGGAGGCTACCTCAGTAAATATATTTAAGACAAGGTTGGATAGATTTTTGCATAGTAGAGGAATTGAAGGTTAGTGGGGAAAAGGCAGGTAGGTGGAGGTGAGTCCATGGCCAGATCAGCCATGATCTCATTGAATGGCGGAGTAGGCTTGACGAGCCAGATGGCCTAATCCTGCTCCTATTTCTTATGTTCTTATGAAAGCACATAAGTCCATAGGTTATGGAATCAGTTCAGTGTTGAGATGAGTGAAGTTATCCTTGCTGGTTCAGGAGCCTGATGGTTGAAGAGTACTAACTGTCCCTGAACCTGGTGGTGCAGGCATTAAGACTCCTGTTGCTCTTTCCTGATGGCAGCAGCGAGAAGAGAGCATGGCCTGGATGAAGGGAATCCTTGAAGATGGATGCTGCCTTCTTGTGGAAGAGCTCTTTGTAGATGTGCTCAAAGGTAGGGAGGGCTTTACAACCCCAGCAACAGTTTCTGTCCAGACCTCTGGTGCTGTCTGTGTGGAGTTTGCACGTTCTGCCAGTGATTGCAAACTACAACGGTTTTCTCCGGTGCTCTCAGTCCCAAAACTGGGCTGGTAGGTTAATTGGACACTGTAAGTGATCCCTGCTGTAGGTGAGCGGTGGAATTGGAGAGGGGTGTGGAACTTACTTGTTGGAAATATAAGGTGTGGATCATGTGCTGTAAGCAAGTGCTGAATCCTGTGCGTGAACTTTGCTGGAGCAAGTGGGGGAGGGTGGATGTCTTTTCTGCTGCTTGCACGTGGCTTTGGGGTTCTAACATTTTCTTTCATTCATTCTTTGGGGGTTTTTTCCTTTCTGTTTTGTGGATGTCTGCGAAGAGTAAGAATTTCAGGATATATACATTCTCTGGCATTAAATTGAACCACTGAACCAAGACATGATCTGTTAAATTTAGCCGTCCCTTCCATCCTTACAAAGTTCCAAAGAGCTAGAGTTTAATCCATGAATTCAATCTGTAACAATGAAGGTGGCTTTTCAGATTCTCTCTGCAGCTGCCAGCACGGAGACCGTGGTTGTGTCCCATCACAGAGTATGTATATAATGTCAGCAGTCCAAACATGGATATAAAAGGTTACAGCATAACTAGAAAACAAATGTCTTAACAAAGATGATGCCAGGACCTGAGGACCGGAACAAAAGGGTTGAATAGGTTAGGACTTTGTTCCCCGGAGCGTAGGGGAGATTTGATAGAGGTATACAATATTGTGAGGGGTATAGATAAGTAAAACACAAGCAGGCTTTTTCTACTGAGGATGGGTGAGACCAGAACTCGAGGTCATAGGTTAAGGGTGAAAGGAGACATTTTCAAGGGGCTCTTCTTCACTCAGATGACGGTGTGAGTGTGGATTCAGCTGCCAGAAATGGCGAATATGGATTTGATTGTAACATGTCAGAGAAACCTGAGTAAGTGGGAGAGTTGAAGGGAGGGCTTTGGAGAGCTGTGGTCCAGGTGCAGGTCGATGGGATGATGTAGAATAACAGTACGATACGGACTCGAAGGGCCAGGGAGCCTGTTTCTGTGCTGTAGTGCTCTACGACTCTAACAGATTTGAACTTTCATTCAGTGTGTAATTGCTCAGAAACCGAACCTGTGTAGTACTCAGTAATGATTAATCCCGACGAGCATGATATTGGCTTGATCATACCCAGCACAATTAGCCACTGAGGTGCCCCAAGCATTGGCCTCACATCACTCAAACAGGCTAATAAGGTCGTACATCATTTGACACACAATTCCTTCATCTGCACGCCAGTTATATTTGCTTTTGGGCTGTAGCTGTCAGGGAGTTCTTTAAGCATTGCCTGAGCTTCCTGTGGTCAGCCCAGCGAACGATGTAGCAGCTGTGAGCCCAGCATGCCCAATGGGAACTCCCTGAGATTTTGTGCAGGCGTGAGATTAGATTAGCTTTATTTGTCACACAAATGTCGGAGCAGTGCAATGCGTTGTTTGTGTCAAATCAAATCAGCGAGGATTCTGCTGGGGGCACGTGTTGCCACGATCCCAGTGCCAACACAGACACGTCCACAACTCACTAACCCTATCACTTATGGGGGATAAAACCGGAACACCCGGAGGAAACCCCTGTGGTCACAGGGAGAATGTACAAACTCCGTGCAGGCAGCAGCAGGAATCGAACCCCGACCAGTGATCACTGACTCAGTAAGGCAGTTGCACTACCCACTACACTACCATGACACCCAATTTGTGAGATCCATACCTTCATCACGTACCTCTGGATAATTATATGGATATTTTTTCCCGGAGGATTGGAGTGGGTGCAAGCATGCTATTCTTTTTAATGCTCTGTGCAACAGGAGGGAGTGAACTACAATTTCCAAACAGATGCATCAAATAGACATCAAATACTTTTACTTTCATTTGCACCACTGCTAAGTTCACGATGGGGTGAAACAACAAAGTGATTAAACTGTTTAATTATCATAATACCACATATCCCCAGTTTAGGGAAAACAGTCTCATAATAAACACAACAAAGACCCGTGCTAGTACATTCCTTAACCCTGCGCAGTAGGAACTCATTGTTACCATTTAGCAAAATTCATTAATACAAAATAACTGCTTTAATAGTGTTTTAACATTTATATAACATGTAAATGGGGCAAATGACATAACCTTTATTTTCTACTTGAATAATGTAACAGCAAGAAAATAAATTTGTCACTATAATTTAGTTTGCCAAGTGCTGACTTCAGTGCAAGAATGTGGATCATTATCGTGCCTAACTGTAAGTATACATGAATGTAGATGGCTCTATTCATCTCGTTAAATTCTTCAAAGGGCACCTTGTGTAAGGTATGTTTTTCACTTGTGCTTACAACAAAATCTTTGGCCCAAAACTGCCACGCATGTTACAGTCAGCATATCACTTGATAGAATTCCAACATGGACAGTGCTCTTCTGCGAGACTTCTTGTTTCTCTCATTCCTTTTCTTCTCTCTCACCCACCCAATGTGCCCTGCACACATCGTTTATCTCTCTAAATCCACCATTTCTCCCTAAATTTGTAAAGAAAATAGCCTTTGTCATAGAGAAGTACAGCACAGAAACAGGCCCTTCAGCCTATCTAGTCCGTGCCAAACCATTTAAACTGCCTACTCCCATCGACCTGCACCGGGGCCATACCACTACTATCCATGTACCCATCCAAACTTCTCTTAATAATTGAAATCCAGCTTGCACGTACCTCTTGTGCTGACAGCTCATTCCACACTCTCACAACCCTCTGAGTGAAAAAGTTTCCACTCATGTTCTCTTTAAACTTCTCACCTTTTACCCTTAACCCATGACCTCTGGTTGTAACAATTACAGCAAGGAAACAGGCCATCTCGGCCCTTCTAGTCCGTGCCGAACGCTCACTCTCACCTAGTCCCACTGACCCGCACTCAGCCCATAACCCTCCATTCCTTTCCTGTCCATATACCTATCCAATTTTTTTTAAATGACAAAATCGAACCTGCCTCTACCACTTCTACTAGAAGCTCGTTCCACACAGCTACCACTCTTTGAGTAAAGAAGTTCCCCCTCGTGTTACCCCTAAACTTTTGCCCCTTAACTCTCAACTCATGTCCTCTTGTTTGAATCTCCCCTACTCTCAATGGAAAAAGCCTATTGACGTCAACTCTATCTATCCCCCTCATAATTTTAAATACCTCAACCTTCTACGCTCCAAAGAATCAAGACCTAACTTGTTCAACCTTTCTCTGTAACTTAGGTGCTGAAGCCCAGGTAACATTCTAGTAAACCTCCTATGTACTCTCTCTACATACCTCAATCAAATCTCCTCTCAATCTTCTATATTCTAAAGAATACGGTCCTAACCTATTCAGTAACTCAGGAACTCCAGACCTGACAACATCCTTGTAAATTTTCTCCGTACTTTTTCAACCTTGTTTACATCTTTCCTGTAGGTCGGTGACCAGAACTGCACACAATACTCCAAATTAGGCCTCATCAACATCTTATACAACTTCAACATAACATCCCATCTCCTGTACTCAATACATTGATTTATGAAGACCAATGTGCCAAAAGCTTTCTTTACGACCTTTGGTAAATATACTCAGTGACCACTTTATCAGGTACAGGTGAGGTCTTATGATGCTGTGGCCCATCCACTTCAAAGTTCATGTTATGCATTCAGAGATGCTCCTCTGTTGTAATGGTCTTTATTACTGTTGTAATGCATGGCTATTCGAGTTATTAGCCGATTCCTTTCAGCTTGAACCAGCCTGGACATTCTCCTCTGATCTCTCTCATTAACAAGACATTTTCACCCATAGAATTGCCACTCACTGGATTTTTTTTTTGTTTTTCGCACCATTCTCTGTAAACTCTAGAGACTGTTGTAAATGATAATCCCAGGAGAGGAACAGTTTCTGAGATACTCAAACCACCCCATCTGGCACTGACAACCATTCCACAGTCAAAGTCACTTAGATCACATTTCTTCCCCTTCCTGATATTTAGTCTGAACAACAACTGAACATCTTGACCATGTCTGCATGTTTTTATACACTGAGTTGCTGCTACATGATTGGCTGATTAGATATTTGCCCTAACAAACAGGTCTACAGGTGTACCTAATAAAGTGGCAACTGAGAATAAATCTACAGCACTTTTCCTCGATACCTGCGGAATTGCAATACAGTACTTGTGAACATCACTGGTAATAGTTTATCAATCACATTTCACACAGAGATTATTTCACCTCACTTACCATTGAATGTTACTATAAGCTAAAATAATGAGGGAGTTTGCAAATGTGTCTAACTGCTTTAGCACATCAACAAAGCAAAGTAAATGAAAATGGATTTCTAAATATTCTCAGTTCAAATTGACCTAAAATGTTAACCATTTATCTCCCCAGTCTTTTGTGTCTTGCACCATTTCCTGTTTTAAAATTAATTGAGCTAAGAATGAAGGTTCCCTATTTAGTCTATTCTTGGGTCCGAATAGCCGTATAGAACTAGTGCCAGGTGGTGGTTTCAAGTCTTGTCAGACCTAGAGGATGCAGCAACCACGCAGTGAGAGATTACCCTACAATCACCAGGCTCCTAAACTTCAATCACCACTACCCTGAACTGATTCTACGTACCACACACTCACTTTCAGGAACTCTTCACAACTCATGTTCCCCGTATTATCTTTTATTTGTACAGTTTATCTTCTTTTGTGCATTGGTTGTTTGTCAGTCTTTGTTTATGTAACGCACACAAAATGCTGGAGGAACTCCACAGGTCAGGTTGCCATCTATGGAGAGGAATAAACAATTGATGTTTTTGGCCATCGACTGTTTATTCATTTCTATTGATGCTGCCTGATCTGTTGAGTTCCTTCAGCACTTTGTATGTGTTATTTTGGATTTCCAGCATTTGCAGAAATCCTGGATTTACAGCACATTACAAGCCCTTCGGCCCACAATGTTGTGCTGACCATGTAACCTACTCTAGAGACTGCCTAGAATTTCCCTTCTGCATTGCCCTTTATTTTCCTAAGCTCCATGTACCTATCTAAGAGTCTCTTAAAAGACCCCATAGATCCATTTCTACCACCGCCACCGCCAGTGCATTCCACGCATTCACCACTCTCTGTGTGAAAAACTCACCCTGACATCCTCTTGGTACCTATTTCCAAGCAAGCACCTGAAAACTATGCCCCCTTGTGTTAGCCACTTCAGCCCTGGGGGAAAGCCTCTGGTTATCCACACCATCAATGTCCCTCATCTCTTGTGCTTATGATTTGTCTGTGTATGTACAGTTTTTGTAAATTCTAATGTATTTCCTTCATTTTCCCTATAAATCCCTGCAAGAAATGAATATCAAGGTGGTATAAAGTAACATATATGTACTTTGATTAAAAAATACTTTGAACTGTGAATGATGCATCATCAGAAAGTCTTCAGATGACATGTCAAACCAGATGCTGCTCGTCTCGATAACATAAAAGGTTAGCACTGCTTTGAAGAAGAACAGTCCTTACCGATACTGTATTTATCTTTCAACCACCAACATTAAATAACATTATCTTGCCATTGTCACCATTTGTGGTTATAACTTTAGAAATTTTCTACTGGCTGTAACACACTTTGGGTTCCCCTGCGACCACAAGAGGTCTTAAAATTTTCAAGGCCAAAGCATTGTGTTTTTTTTAGTTGATGCTATTTCATTTCATGACCATTTCCTCTGCTGCCGTTTGTCAGTTGAAGTGCCTGGGGGAAATTCCATTGGCGCACTTCCTGTTTGCAAAGTGAAACAACCCAGCCCACGTTGCTGCAGTTCCCATTAATGACCACCAGATGGCCCGTGAGTGCTTAATTTTCTCCAGGCCTTCAAAAAGAACGCCAGAAAGTTTACTTTGTTCATTGTTTGTGGAATAATAGATAGATAGATAGATAGATAGATAGATACTTTATTCATCCCCATGGGGAAATTCAACTTTTTTCCAATGTCCCATACACTTGTTGTAGCAAAACTAATTACATACAATACTTAACTCAGTAAAAAAAATGTGATATGCATCTAAATCACCATCTCAAAAAGCATTAATAATAGCTTTAAAAAGTTCTTAAGTCCTGGCGGTAGAATTGTAAAGCCTAATGGCATTGGGGAGTATTGACCTCTTCATCCTGTCTGAGGAGCATTGCATCGATAGTAACCTGTCGCTGAAACTGCTTCTCTGTCTCAGGATGGTGCTATGTAGAGGATGTTCAGAGTTATCCATAATTGACCATAGCCCAGAGATCGTGTGGATAATGAGATGGAAATAGTTTGAGCAAACTTCTCTCACAGCTGCTGGATGTTCGACTCCATTTCACTGATTAAAGCAATCAGGGCAATTGAAACATCGAGGTGAATGAGGAAGGTGAGCACCAGCTGACAGCCTTTTGATCGCTGGTGGGATCGCTCTGCTACAGAGAGGGGAGACTGCCTTTTGATCACTGGGGGGATCGCTCTGCTACCGGAGAGAGGAGACAGCCTTTTGATCGCTGGTGGGATCGCTCTGCTACAGAGAGGGGAGACTGCCTTTTGATCGCTGCTGGGATCGCTCTGCTACAGAGAGGGGAGACTGCCTTTTGATCGCTGCTGGGATCGCTCTGCTACAGAGAGGGGAGACTGCCTTTTGATCGCTGGTGGGATCACTCTGCTACCGGAGAGAGGAGACTGCCTTTTGATCGCTGGTGGGATCGCTCTGCTACAGAGAGGGGAGACTGCCTTTTGATCGCTGCTGGGATCGCTCTGCTACCGGAGAGAGGAGACTGCCTTTTTGTCACTGGTGGGATCGCTCTGCTACAGAGAGGGGAGACTGCCTTTTGATCGCTGGTGGGATCACTCTGCTACAGAGAGGGGAGACTGCCTTTTCGTCACTGGTGGGATCGCTCTGCTACGGAGAGGGGAGACTGCCTTTTGATCGCTGGTGGGACTACACTGCTACGGAGAGGGGAGACTGCCTTTTGATCGCTGGTGGAATCACTCTGCTACAGAGAGGGGAGACTGCCTTTTGATCGCTGGTGGGATCGCTCTGCTACAGAGAGGGGAGACTGCCTTTTGATCGCTGGTGGGATCACTCTGCTACCGGAGAGGGGAGACTGCCTTTTGATCGCTGCTGGGATCGCTCTGCTACAGAGAGGGGAGACTGCCTTTTGATCACTGGTGGGATCACTCTGCTACGGAGATGGAGACTGCCTTTTGATCGCTGGTGGGACTGCACTGCTACAGAGAGAGGAGACTGCCTTTTGATCGCTGGTGGGACTGCACTGCTACAGAGAGGGGAGACTGCCTTCTGATCGCTGGTGGGACTGCACTGCTACAGAGAGGGGAGACTGCCTTTTGATTGCTGGTGGGATCGCACTGCTACAGAGAGGGGAGACTGCCTTTTGATCGCTGGTGGGATCGCTCTGCTACCGGAGAGAGGAGACTGCCTTTTGATCGCTGGTGGGACTGCACTGCTACAGAGAGGGGAGACTGCCTTTTGATCGCTGGTGGGATCGCTCTGCTACCGGAGAGAGGAGACTGCCTTCTGATCGCTGGTGGGACTGCACTGCTACAGAGAGAGGAGACTGCCTTTTGATCGCTGGTGGGACTGCACTGCTACAGAGAGGGGAGACTGCCTTTTGATCGCTGGTGGGATCGCTCTGCTACAGAGAGGGGAGACTGCCTTCTGATCGCTGGTGGGACTGCACTGCTACAGAGAGGGGAGACTGCCTTTTGATCGCTGGTGGGATCACTCTGCTACAGAGAGGGGAGACTGCCTTTTGATCGCTGGTGGGATCGCCTTACTGCCGGAGAGAGAAAGGTCTGCTGTTGTGGCCGGAGAATGTTACCCAGCTTTTCTGCATTTTGGATACGGACTTGGACTACAGACATTTTTTCAGACTTACAGTTTTTTCTATATTCTGTGTTTTGCGCCCAATATTTCTCATTTTCTGTGTGCAGGGGAGGGGGATTTGGGGGTCGATGTGTCTGTTCCATATTGCCCGCTTTTTATGCGGGGAGGAGCGATTTGGGGGTTGATGATCGTGATGCCATTCTTTTCTTTCTTGGTTTCGTGACTATCTGGAGAAGAAGAATTTCAGAGTTGTGTACTTTGATAGTAAACAAATTTTTGAACCTTTGAATTGCGACATTTCTCTTGGAGCTGGTTACTGTCCTTCCTTCCCTTTCACTCACCTTGGTGACGCACAAAGCACCTGCAAGATTTACAGAAGGCAAATGTACTTTGCAACAAGGACATACAAGAGATGTCAGGTGTTGGAATTGGTTGGGAAAGCAGCATCTGCGGAGGGAAAGGAATCTCCCCCCTTAGGATATTACTTGACATGTAAGCTTGAAGACCAACATCTAATTATCATTCTGGACATATTACAGCCTCTGTACTCAGTAATGAATTCTCCACTTACCACTTCAGTTAATATCAGAACTGGACACAATTTCCTATCATCGTTGTCTACGGTATAATCTGTCCTATTGGACACGCTATTAACAATGCATTTCACAGCTGAAGAGGAACGTGCTTCTGAATGCTACATTGACTCCTTAGGTTTCATCCTATCAGACATATTCCCATCTCTTCCCCACTTTATCCCCAATGAAAAATTACTTTTTTTAGACCATAAGGCAGAGGAGCAGAATTAGGCCATTCAGACCATCGAGTCTGCTCTGCCATTCCATGTTGACTGGTTTATTTTCCCTCTCAACCCTATTCTCCCTGTAATCTTTGATGCCCTTACTAACCAAGAACCTTATCAACCTCTGCTTTAAATATATTGAATGACTTGACCTTCACAGGAGTCTATAGCAATGAATTCCACAGATTCACCACCCTTGGGGCTAAAGAAATTCCTTCTCATCTCTGTTCTAAAGGACATTCATTTATTCTGAGGCTGTGCCCTCTGGTCCTAGACTCTCCCACTATTGGAAACATCCTCTCCATGTCCACTCTATCTAGGCCTTTTAATCTTTTTCTCTCTTTTCCAGTCCTGAAAAGGGCTCCCGGGACCTAAAACGTTAACTACTGCTCCTTTCACAGATGCACTCTGACCTGCCGTGTTCCCAGCATTTTCTGTTTCATTTCAGAGCACCAATCCCATTTTGCACTGGTGAGCAAAATGTTCTTCTCAAATCCCATAGGCGCGTTAGCTTCTTCGGAATTCCAGCAGAAGCCTGCTTGAATGAGATCATCTGAACAACGCGGCTGAGAATGTTTTGTCTGTCAGGAAATCACCTATAAACTGATCACTCCTCTGATAGTGCCTTTGTACCCACAGGATCACATAGCAGATGCGCACACAGGATTTGAAAATCAGGAAGCAAAGATGAATACGGGAATGTCAGGAAAGTTGAAAACATCAAATGAGAAGGTATTTATGTAGAATTTAATATAAAATTATAAGTATTAGAACTAATCAGTTACTTGAATTCACAGAATACAATGCACAGAGGGAGAATCAGAGGGACAATAGGACTGTGTGTGTCCTTGGTTTCATGGAATTCTGGTTAACCCCTCCTGTACCGGGTGCAATGATCCAGATCAATGGGTTTACTATACACCGTCAGGATAGATCTATAGAGTCTCTCAAAAGCAGAGGTGGAGGAGTATGCCTCATGATCAACTCTTCTTGGTGCACAAATATATCAGTGCTGTCCCAATTCTGCTCACCAGACCTGGAATATCTAGCAGTAAAGTGCTGTTCTTTTTACCTACCACGGGAGTTCTCTGGGGTCATTTTGGTAGCAGTTTACATTTCATCTCAGGCCAATGTCAAGCAGGCTTTAGATAATCTGAGCAATGGGATCAACATGTGCGAAACAGCGCATCCAAAACTGTCGTTCTGGGGGATTTTAACCAGGCCAGTCTGAAAAAATCACTAAGCAACTACCATCAACAGATCACTTGCAATACCAGAGGAAACAACACACTGGGCCACTGTTGCACCACCATCAAGAATGCCTACCGTGATATCCCACGCCCTCACTTCGGGAAGTTACTGCACCACCATCAAGAATGCCTACCGTGATACCCCACGCCCTCACTTCGGGAAGTTACTGCACCACCATCAAGAATGCCTACTGTGATACCCCACGCCCTCACTTCGGGAAGTTGCTGCACCACCATCAAGTTGTAGAGTACACAGACACGTCTTCAGTGATGAACCCGGGGTCGTAGGATGTTTCGGGTCTTTAATCATCAGGCACCCTTACCCGGGCGACCCAGCCGGGGGTGATCAGCCCCCGACTTGTGCCCAAGTGGCGCACTAATCCACGGATTCCCCCCTCCGGATCCACAGCTACCGCGAGGGCTTTTCAGCAGCCTCCAGAATGTTCTTGGTGGCTCTGCACCGCAGTCCTTTTATTCCAAGGAGTTTAAGAGTCCGCTGTAATGAATGGCCAACAAAGCCCTGGCACCCAGCTTCGACTGGCTCACGGCGAGCTCCAGCATTCTGCAACAAGATCTGTGTATTTAGCCCTCTTGCGCTCATTGGCCTCTTCAATCCGGTCTTCCCAGGGGCCAGTAAGTTCCAGCAGGACCACGTGCTTTGTAGACTCTGATATTAGACGACGAGTCAGCATACAGAGAGGAGGTGCAGCGGCTAACGAACTGGTGCAGAGCCAACAACCTGTCTCTGAATGTGAACAAAACAAAAGAGATGGTTGTTGACTTCAGAAGGGCACGGAGCGACCACTCCCTGCTGAACATCGACAGCTCCTCGGTAGAGATCGTTAAGACCACCAAATTTCTTGGTGTTCACCTGACGGAGAATCTCACCTGGTCCCTCAACACCAGCTCCATAGAAAAGAAAGCCCAGCAGCGTCTCTACTTTCTGCGAAGGCTGAGGAAAGTCCATCTCCCAACCCCATCCTCACCACATTCTACAGGGGTTGTATTGAGAGCATCCTGAGCAGCTGCATCACTGCCTGGTTCGGAAATTGCACCATCTCGGATCGCAAGACCCTGCAGCGGATAGTGAGGTCAGCTGAGAAGATCATCGGGGTCTCTCTTCCCGCCATTACGGACATTTACACTACATGCTGCATCCGCAAAGCAAACAGCATTATGAAGGTACCCCACGCACCCCTCATACAAACTCTTCTCCCTCCTGCCGTCTGGGAAAAGGCACCGAAGCATTCAGGCTCTCACGACCAGACTATGTAACAGTTTCTTCAAACAAAGTTATCAGACCATTCAATACCCAGAGCCTGGACTGACACCTTACTGCCCTATTGTCCTGTTTTTATTTATTGTAATGCCTGCACTATTTTGTGCACTTTATGCAGTCCTGGGTAGGTCTGTAGTCTAGTGTAGTTTTTTTCTGTATTGTTTTTTACGTAGTTCAGTCTAGTTTTTGTACTGTGTCATGTAACACCATGGTCCTGAAGAAACGTCTCGTTTTTACTATGTACTGTACCAGCAGTTATGGTCGAAATGACAATAGAAAGTGACTTGACTTGGTATTAACACCATGTCCAGGCGGAGCGGAGTAGCTGCGATGATCTCTGGGAACTTGAGCTGCCTCCCTAGGTCGACTTTGAGCTGCCAGTCTGGTGCAGTGGCAAGAAGCCCTCCCGAGGAGCTAGGCCGATGTTGACCCTTCTCCCCCGCTCTAATAAAGGTGATGGACTGGTTGGGAGCGTGCTGGTTTGTGCTGTCTTGAATCACTGTGCTGACTACGTCCACCACAGACCTTAGGACTAGGTCATGGCACCAGCGGTATCGCCCTTCCCCCAACTCCTTCGGGCAGCAACTGAGGATATGCTCCAAAGTGCCCCTCTTCTGGCACAGCTGGCATGCTGGAGTGTTTGCCATGCCCCACCTGTGCAGGTTGGCCAGGTTTGGGAGAACGTCATAGACTGATTGGATGAGAAACTTGATGCACAGTGGTTGGGCTCTCCAGAGCTCTGTCCAGGTGAGCTTGCGAGGTTCCGCACGCTCCCATCTAGTCCCGGTGCCTTGTTTGTACATGCCAACCATCTTGCTGTATTGTTCTTCCTCCTACCGTGATATTCCACGCCCTCACTCTCTGATCACCTGGCTGTACTTCTACTCCCGGAGTACAGGCAGAGACTGAAGACTGCAGCACCAGTGGTGAGGACCAAGACGGTATGGACAAGGGAAGCACAGGAGCGCCTACAGGACTGCTTTGAATCGGTGGACTGGACTGTATTCAGGGATTCATCTCGAACCTAGACAAGTATGCTGGAGTTGTTACTGACTTCATTAAAACCTGTGTGGATGAGTGTGTGCCCACAAAGACTTACTGTACATTCCCAAACCAAAAGCCATGGATGAACCAGGAGGTACGTTGTCTGCTGAAGGCTAGATCTGTGGCATTCAAGTCTGGCAACAAAGGCCTGTACAAGAAAGCCAGGTATGATTTGCAGAGGGCTATTTCAAGAGTGAAGAGACAATTTCAAGCGAGGTTGGAGGTGACATCAGATTCAATCGAAAGCGAAACCCAATAGCATGAATGGCAGCAATGTTTCAGTACCAGATGAACTCAATGCCTTCTATGCACGCTTTGAAAGGGAGAACACATGAAGATCCCTGCTGCACCTGATGACCCTGTGATCTCTGTCTCAGAGGCCAATGTTAGACTGTCTCTAAAGAGAGTGAACCCTTGCAAGGTGGAAGGTCCCGATGGAGTACCAGGTAAGACTCAGAAGACCTGTGCTAACCAACTAGTGGGACTATTCAAGGATATTTTCAACCTCTCACTGCTACGGACATAAGTTCCCACTTGCTTCAAAAAGGCAAAAATTATACCAGTGCCTAAGAAGAATAATGTGGGCTGCCTTAAAGGCTATCATCCAGTAGCACTCACATCAACAGTGATGAAATGCTTTGAGAGGTTGGTCATGACTAGACTGAACTCCTGCCTCAGGAAGGACTTGGACCCATTGCAATTTGCCTACCGTCACAATAGGTCAACAGCAGACACAATCTCAATGGTTCTCCACACGGCTTTAGACCATCTAAACAACTCAAACACCTGCGTCAGGATGCTACTCATCGACTATAGCTCAGCATTTAATACCGTCATTCCCACAATCCTGATTGAGAAGTTGCAGAACCTGGTTCTCTGTACCTCCCTCTGCAATTGGATCCTCGACTTCCGAACCAGAAGAACACAATCTGGGCAGATTGGTGATAACATATCCTCCTCGCTGAAGATCAACACTGGCACACCTCAGGGGTGTGTGCTTAGCCCACTGCTCTACTCTCTCTATACACATGACTGTGTGGCTAGGCATAGCTCAAGTACCATCTATAAATTTGCTGACATTACAACCATTGTTGATAGAATCTGAGATGGTGACGAGAGGGCATACAGGAGTGAGAAATGCCAACTAGTGGAGTGGTGCCACAGCAACAACCTGGCACTCAACATCAGTAAGATGAAAGAGCTGATTGTGGACTTTAGGAAGGGTAAGATGAAGGAACACATACCAAACCTCATAGAGGGATCAGAAGTGAAGAGAGTGAGCAGCTTCAAGTTCGTGTGCGTCAAGATCTCTGAGGATCTAACCTGGTCCCAACATATCAATGTAGTTATAAAGAAGGCAAGACAGCAGCTATACCTTATTATGAGTTTGAAGAGTTTTGGCATGTCAACAAATACACTCAAAAACTTCTATAGTTGTACCGTGGAGAGCATTCTGACAGGCTGCATCACTGTCTGGTATGGAGGGGCTACAAGGACTGAAAGAAGCTGTAAAAGGTTGTAAATTCAGTCAGCTCCATCTTAGGTACTAGCCTACAAAGTACCCAGGACATCTTCAGGGAGCAGTGTCTCAGAAAGGCAGCATTCATTATTAAGGATTTCCAGCACCCAGGGCATGCCCTTTTCACTGTTACCGTCAGGTAGGAGGTACAGAAGCCTGAAGGCACACACTCAGCGATTCAGGAACAGCTTCTTCCCTCTGCCACCCGATTCCTAGATGGACATTGAATCTTTGGACACTACCTCATTTTTGTTAATATACAGTATTTCTGTTGTGCACATTTTTAATCTATTCAATATATGTAATTGATTTACTTGTTTACTTATTACTATTTTAAAAAAAAAAATTCTCTGCTAGATTATGTATTGCATTGAACTGCTGCTGCTAAGTTAACAAATTTCACATCACATGCCGGCGACAATAAACCTGATTCTGATTCTGACCTTACTGCAGTACGCTTCAGTTTAAGAATCAAATACAAACACAAATCCAAGGATACTGTCACACTTGTTTTGGGATAATGCTTACAGATGCCAACCCCCTTTACAGCAGAGAAGGTATCTCACTTAAATGTCCTGGCCTGTTTTACATCTCGAGAAGTGTTACTTCTGGTTCAGTTTAGCTTAATTTATTCATTTTGGGAGAAATGGGCCACACCAGTGTTTATTTGCCATCGCTGATTACCCTCGAGAGGGACAGACCCAAGTTAGCTGGTATTTCCAGGATTCCGTGATGATGAAGGAACAGCGGCCACTTTTTTAGGCATGCCTGCACACTTGATCATTAATACAGATATCGAATCAGCCAATCATGTGGCAGCAACTCAATACTCGCAATACCTCCTGTACCTAATAAAGTGGCCATTGTGTGTACGTTCGTGGTCTTCTGCTGCTGCAGCCCATCCACTTCAAGGTTCGATGTGTTCTGCATTCAGAGGTGCTCCTCAGTACTCCACTGTTGTAATATGCGGATATTTGAGATACTGCCACATTTCTGTCAGCTTGAACCAGTCTGCCCACTCTCATTATCAAGCTGTTTTCACCCACAGAACTACTGCTCACTGGATTTTCTCGTACCATTCTTGTGAACTCTAGAGACTGTCAGGCGTGAACATCTCAGTTTCTGAGAAACTCAAACAACCCTGTCACGCAACAACTATCACTCAATGGTCAAAGTCACCTAGATCATATTTCTGCCCCATTCTGATCTTTGGTCTGAACAACAACTGAACCTCTTGACCACGCCTGCATGCTTTTACGAGTTAAGGAGGTGGGGGAAGGGAAGGCTTTTCTGTCTGGATAGTCTCTAACTTGAAGGCATGAATGTGATTTTTCCAGTCATTTCCCCATCTCTTTCCTTCTTCTTCCATCCCCATTCTGCCTCCCCTCTTACCCCTTCTCATCAGCCCATCACCTCCCTCCAGTGCCCCTCCTTCCCTGTCTCCCATGGTTTACTGCCCTCTCCTAGCAGATTCCTTCTGACTCTTCTTTTATCCATCACCTCCCAGCTTCTTGCATCCTCCCCCCATCCTTCCCCACCCAACCACCTTCCCTACCCCATCCTTCCCCACCCAACCACCTTCCTCCCCCCCATCCTTCCCCCACCCACCCACCTTCCCTACCCCATCCTTCCCCACCCAACCACCATCCCCACCCCATCCTTCCCCACCCACCCACCTTCCCCACCCCATCCTTCCCCACCCAACCACCATCCCCACCCCATCCTTCCCCACCCACCCACCTCCCCCCATCCTTCCCCACCCCATCCTTCCCCACCCACCTACCTCCCCCATCCTTCCCCACCCACCCACCTCCCCCCATCCTTCCCCACCCCATCCTTCCCCACCCACCTACCTCCCCCATCCTTCCCCACCCAACCACCATCCCCACCCCATCCTTCCCCACCCACCCACCTCCCCCCATCCTTCCCCACCCCATCCTTCCCCACCCACCTACCTCCCCCATCCTTCCCCACCCAACCACCTTCCTCCCCCCATCCTTCCCCACCCACCCACCTTCCCTACCCCATCCTTCCCCACCCAACCACCATCCCCACCCCATCCTTCCCCACCCACCCACCTCCCCCATCCTTCCCCACCCCATCCTTCCCCACCCACCTACCTCCCCCATCCTTCCCCACCCAACCACCATCCCCACCCCATCCTTCCCCACCCACCCACCTCCCCCCATCCTTCCCCACCCCATCCTTCCCCACCCACCTACCTCCCCCATCCTTCCCCACCCAACCACCTTCCTCCCCCCATCCTTCCCCACCCACCCACCTTCCCTACCCCATCCTTCCCCACCCACCCACCATCCCCACCCCATCCTTCCCCACCCACCCACCTTCCCCCATCCTTCCCCACCCACCCACCTTCCCCACCCCATCCTTCCCCACCCATCCACCTTCCCCACCCCATCCTTCCCCACCCAACCACCTTCAACACCCCATCCTTCCCCACCCACCCACCTCCCCCCATCCTTCCCCACCCACCTACCTCCCCCCATCCTTCCCCACCCAACCACCTTCCCCACCCACCTACCTCCCCCCATCCTTCCCCACCCAACCACCTTCCCCACCCCATCCTTCCCCACCCACCCACCTCCCCCCATCTTTCCCCACCCAACCACCTTCAACACCCCAACCTTCCCCACCCACCTACCTCCCCCCATCCTTCCCCACCCAACCACCTTCCCCACCCCATCCTTCCCCACCCACCCACCTCCCCCCCATCCTTCCCCACCCAACCACCTTCAACACCCCAACCTTCCCCACCCACCTACCTCCCCCATCCTTCCCCACCCACCCACCTCCCCCCATCCTTCCCCACCCAACCACCTTCAACACCCCATCCTTCCCCACCCACCTATCCCCATCCTTCCCCACCCACCTACCTCCCCCCATCCTTCCCCACCCAACCACCTTCAACACCCCATCCTTCCCCACCCACCTATCCCCATCCTTCCCCACCCCATCCTTCCCCACCCAACCACCTTCCCCACCCCATCCTTCCCCACCCACCCACCTTCCCCCATCCTTCCCCACCCAACTACCTTCAACACCCCAACCTTCCCCACCCACCTACCTCCCCCCATCCTTCCCCACCCAACCACCTTCCCCACCCCATCCTTCCCCACCCACCCACCTCCCCCCCATCCTTCCCCACCCACCCACCTCCCCCCCATCCTTCCCCACCCAACCACCTTCAACACCCCAACCTTCCCCACCCACCCACCTCCCCCCCATCCTTCCCCACCCAACCACCTTCAACACCCCATCCTTCCCCACCCACCTATCCCCATCCTTCCCCACCCACCTACCTCCCCCCCATCCTTCCCCACCCAACCACCTTCAACACCCCATCCTTCCCCACCCACCTATCCCCATCCTTCCCCACCCACCTACCTCCCCCCATCCTTCCCCACCCAACCACCTTCCCCCATCCTTCCCCACCCAACCACCATCCCCACCCCATCCTTCCCCACCCAACCACCTTCCTCCCCCCATCCTTCCCCACCCACCCACCTCCCCCCCATCCTTCCCCCCCACCCACCTTCCCTTCAGCTGGTTTCACCAGCTTGTACCTTTTCCCCTATGGCACCCCTCCCCTTTGCTGTTTATTCCTCTCCATTGATGCTGCCTGACTTCCTGAGTTCCTCCAGCATTTTGTGTGCCCCCCCATTCACATTGTCTATGTCTTTCTTGGTGATGGCCAGTGCCATCCTTTGTGGTGGCCATGCACATTCGGAAGGTGCCAAGGCAGGTCATTTTGCAAAGAGCTCAGGCTGCAGTGGTGGAGGGGGCGGACATTCGGAATGGCAGAGAGGGTACAAATCATGTCTTATCTTGGATTTTATCAGACATGGACTACTACATTTACCTATGACAATCAATATTTCATCCTCATCAAAAAACATCCACACACTCCTGAATATGACAATAAGAGAAAGTGTAGCAGGTTCAGGAACAGTTTTTACCCTACAACCATCAGGCTCCTGAACTGACATGGATAACTTCATCCACCACAACTCTGAACTGATTTTACGACCTACAGATTCACCTTCAAGGACCCTTTACAACTCAAGATTTCAGTATTGTTTTTATTTGGACAATTTGTCTTCTTTTGTACATAGGTTGTTTGTCAGTTTTTGTTTATGAATAGTTTTTCATTATAGTTAAAAGTTAAAGTCTGTCCCGAACCTTATAGGCTCATCAGGCCAGTGCTTATGCCGGCTTCTGTGGCATGAAGCGACTGAGAGTACGAGACTCCCTCCCTCCCCCATATAGGATGCCAGTCTATCGCGAGGCTAACCCCCAGCATTTTGCCAGTACCCATTTTCAGCTGGGTGGACTGGAGCAATGTGTGGTTAAGTGCCTTGCTCAAGGACACAACACGTTGCCTCGCTGGGGCTCGAACTCACGACCTTCAGATCACTAGTCCAACGCCTTAACCACTTGGCCACGCTCCACAGTTTTTCATTATGTTCCATTGTATTTCCTTTTTCCTGTAAATGCTCACAAGGAAATGAATCTCAGGGAGGTATATGGTAACATATATGTACTTTGATATTACATTTACTTTGGTTGCGCCTAGGACAATAGCAAGAGGAAATGTCAAAAGGTTGTGTGTCTTGGGATATAAAACACACAGGCATCTTCCTCTGAGTGGGTGTGACCCCAATCGTGGGACACTTCCGTCTTGATCCCGGTTTCACCATGCTTCCTTGATGCCACACTTCCCTCTCTGCTTCCACAGGATTCAAAGATTCAAAGGTTCATTTTACTGTCAAAGTATGTATGCAGAATACAACTCTGAAATTTGTCTTCTCTAGATAGCCACAGAATACAGAAAACCAAAGAAAGTAGTTGAAAGAAAGATTCCAATCCTCCCCCCAACACAAAAAGAAAAAGAAACAAAAACTCGTAAACCCCAAACACCCCAACCCCTCCGTCGCACTAAAACTAACTGATCACCCACGTCCCCAGCCCACCAATCGGCAACAAGAATGGGCAAAAACACGATAAAACATAGAACTGAAAGAGGCTGATGTGAGCTACAGTCCAGTCCAGAAGTCTCAGAATTTTGATAATAGTTCCAAGAACCAGCAGCAGCTCAAACCAGCAGCCCCTCCAAGGGAAGGAACTCAAACTATTGGCCTCTCCGAGATTTTTTTTACTTAGTAAGCCCCTCTCCCCCCCCCCCCCCACGATCGCACAGTAGCAGCGGCAGCGAAGCAGGCATTCCACAAATGCAGACCCAGCCCGTTTAGCCCCTCTTGATAGGACAACAATCTTTTGATTCAGAGTTCACATTCTGGGCTCCAGCACAGCCCTAGTGTAAAAACAAGAGACTCAGCAGAGACTGGAAATCCAGAGCAACACACACAAAGTGCTGGAGGAACTCAGCAGACCAGGGAGCATCTATGGAGGAGAATTAAACAACCAACATTTTGGAGCGAGAGCTGTCCCAGCCCAAAACGTCGACTGTCATGGACATTCACACTCACCTTACCTCAAAACTGACACTTTGGTCCATGTTTAGACTTATGGACACTCATAGGTATGAGTGAGCTCCTATTATAATTAATAACTTCAAAAGTACAATGTACATTCCTATGATCATATGTTCACACCAATGAACAGCACAACTAGTTTCCTCCCTCTCCAGTTTTAGTAATTGTTCTTTATTATTGATCCTTTGCTTTTGTTGCCATTCAATACAAACTTTGGATGCATGGTTACCAGAGTTAGAGGTTTTGTGTATTCACTGATTTGTTGGACAAACTTGACTTATGGTCAGAGTCAGAAACAGAATCAGGTTTATTATCACTGACATACGTCACAAAATTTTGCTGCAGCAGTATAGAACAATTTTTTTTAAATACTATGCTACAATAAGTAGTGTAAAAAATATTGAGTTAGTGTTCATGGACCAGTCAGAAATCTGATGGCGGAGGGGAAGAAGCTGTTCCTGAAATGTTGAGTGCGCAGCTTCAGGCTCCTGCCCCTCCTCTCTGAAGGTCGGAATGAGAGGAGGCCATGTCCTGGATGGTGGGGATCCTTAGTGACTGATACCGCCTTCTAAAGGCATCAGCTTTTGAAGATGTACTCGATGGTGTCCTCTCATGATGGAGCTGGTCGAGTTCACTGAATCGTCCATTAAACAGAACCTGCTTGTTATACAGCGATGTCCGATACTGTGTCCCCTGTTCCAGCTCTCCCATCAGTAAAAACATCTTAAAATCCATCCTGTCTGCTTCCCCAGGATCTTTTATTTCTCAAAAGGTCATCCCTTATCCTTTGGAATGAATATCCGTAATCTGTCAAGTAGGATGCTGTGTACAATCCTGATTTGATGGAGATGGATGTGTGAAGCACGGAGGAACATCTGGTGAAACTTTTGAAATGCCTGATTCACTGCCGCTGCTACTGTGCGATCAGAAAAATCTCTGGGAGGAAGGCCCCGAATCCTCGACTTTGCCTGTTGCTTGGTGGCCGGTGCCAGCGTCGAAGCGCTCGGCAGAGATGGTGCTCGGTGCTCGGTGTCGGAGGGCTGGTCGGAGGCTCGAAGTTTTCAGACGGACTCGGAGTTGGCTGTCGTCGGGGCTCCCAGAGTGCCGTATCGGCAAGCTGCGGCGCTGGAGGTTCATGGCAGGAAGAGTTTTTCTTCCTTCTACCGTCTGCGTGAGACGATGGGCTGTTGGGACTTAGAGACTTTCTTTTAAACCGTGCCATGGACCGCTCTTCATCAGATTACGGTATTGCTTTGCACTGTTGAAACTATGTGTTATAATTATGTGGCCTTTGTCAGTTAGTCTTTTATCAATTATGGTATTGTCTGCACTGTTGAAACTATATGTTAACTACAACTATATGTAACTATGTGGTTTTGTGTAGGTCTTGTAGCTTTAGGTTTGTCTGATGGGTTTGTAGTTCCTTTCCGGGGAATGTGCTAAGACGGTAGCGCGATATCGATACGCGACAGCCTCTCCGGACTCTGGATTGGGGATTACCAAACGTTATCTGGTTTTTCTTATGTGGTCTGTTTTGTGCTTTTTCGTGATATCATTCCGGAGAACGTTGTCTCATTTTTTAACTGCATTATATTTGTGGTTTATAAATGACAATAAATTGAATCTGAATCTGAATTTCACAAATACAGACCCATCCTGTTTTGCCTTTCTTGATTGGACAATAATCTTTACTTCAACATTCCCATCCTGTTTCACCTTTCTTGATAGGACGATAATCTTTAAAAGTGGTTCTGGTACTGTCAGAGCCTGTGATCTATGTTCGCTTGTGTGTTTTTGGGCTGACTGAGCAACCTGGTGCTTTGCTGTCTCCAAGAAGGTTCAGGGAGGTGAGCAGCCTTGAGGCCAAGGAGCTTAGAGACAGTGCAAGCCCATGATCGACTCTATTTCTCACCAGTCTCACTGACTAAAGCATCAAGGACGATTGAAATTGTCAAGGCGAGCGACTGTTCAGTGCTGTTTACCTGTCTCCTGCTCGCTGCTGCTGGAATAAGGTGTCTCTGTGAGATGGTCCCTCTCTCTCCCTCGATGCTGTTAGAGGATGGTACCGAAGTTCTGGGTCTGCAGTTTGTGGACTGGACTGTAGTTTCTGGTCGCTCCTATTTTGGGCGACTTTGAATCAGGACAGCCTGCAGATAACGAACACTGAGCTGAACTCAATAGTGGACTCTGTCAATTTTGTCTTTTATTTTCTGCATTTTCACTCATTCTTTCTTGTTGTCATTTGCGAGATTTGTTTTTTGCATGGGGGGGGTTGATGTTCTTGTTGCCGTTTGCATGATTTGTTTTTTTGCACATGGGGGGGGGGTTGATAATTTTGTTTGAACGGATCCCATGGTTTGTTTTGTGGCTGTCTCAGGGTTGTATACAGCATACATACTTTGATAATAAATGTACTTTAACTTTTGAATCTTACGGCAGCGTAGTGGTTAGCATAACACTGTTATAGCACTAGTAACCTGGGTTCAATTCCCACTGCTGTCTGCACAGAGTTTGTTTGTTTATTTATTACTGTTACAACAGTTAATCTTCTTTTACATATTGGTTATTTGCCAGTCTTTGTGAGTAATTTTTCATTGATTCTATTGTATTTCTTTGTATGCCCACAAGAAAATTAATCTCAGGGTATTATGTGGGGACATATATATATACTTTGATAATAAATGTACTTTGAACTTCGAATTTGTACGTTGTCACCATGATTGTATTTCTAAATAAAACTAATGGACATAGATTAAGGGTAGTGATCAAATACTTAGAGGGGACCTGGAGAATGATGAATACCTGGAGTACACTGCCTGAGAAAATGGAGGGAGCACTTAACCTGTCTCTAACTGAGTACTGAAAATCACATGGGCAGAGAAGGCTATGAGCCCAATGTTGGAGGATGGGATTAACATAGATGGGTACCACAGGCCAGCACGGACAAGGTAGGCTGAATGGCCTGTTTCCTTGTTGCTGGATTCAGAACCAGCAATACATTAGAACTCTCCCATCCTCCATTTTGCTGCAAATTAAAGCTACCATGTAAAAGTGAAGATAATGGAGTGCAGGGGTTGGAGGGTTGTGTATGTGGGTGGGGCAAGGAACAGTTGTTGTTTTGTTGTATTCTGTCTGGATCTGTTGAACATTGTGGGCGTGCTATATCAGTGCCGGAATGTGTGGCGACAAGGTTGTGCTGGTTGTTTACACAAACCGCGCATTTCACTGTACTGTATGTACAGCGTAGGGTGCCCAAGACTTTGCACAGGACTGTGTCTGTTAACATGGAGCGGGGAGTGAGTTTAAAAATCTGGTGGAAGCAAAGGATGTTGGGAATGGTGAGGGTGGAGCGCCACAATAGAGGTATGGGACAGGTGGCAGAGAAGGAGTGCCGGGGTGGGTACAGACACACCCAGCACTGAGACACCAGGCAAGGTCATTTAATTGCAAACAAGTGGTTTATTGATCATTACAGAATATCTTTCTGGTGCTTCCCACTCCCTCTCCTCTCCCTTCCCTTCTCTTCCAACCATGATTCCCCTCCCCCTGCCCCCTTTTCACTCTCAGTCCACAATAGAGACCCACATCAGAATCAGATTTATCATCACTCACACACATCATGAAATTTACTGTTTTGTTTTGCAGTAGGAATACAGTGCAATACATAACAGTACAGTGCAAAAGTCTTAGGCACTCAAGCTATCCATATGTGCCTAAGACTTTAGAGCAGTACTGTAGATAAGTAAATAAATAAATGATACTGTTCATTAATAAATCTGTTGGTTTGCAGTGTGAAGCCAAAGGGTTCGAAGTGAAGAACCACTGCTTCTTCAGCACAGTCGGCTGCAGGTTCAAGGTGAGCCCAGCATGAAGCCTTTCAGTAAAACCTTGCAGAAATGAGAAGGTTCAAAATCCCAATTCAATTGTTAACAACAAAAGCTTGAAGAAGTTAGGAGTTCATTCTGTGGGGCGCAGGAGAACGAGTGGAGATTTTATAGTGGCATACAGAATCAGGAGGGGTACAGACTGAGTGAATCATTTTCCTCTCAGACTGGGTGAGATTCGAACCAGGGACACAGGCTTAGGGTGAAAGTTGAAATATTTAAGGGGAATCTTCTTCACTCGGACAGTGGTGTGAATGTGGAATGAGCTGCCAGTGGAATGGTAGATGTGGGTTCAATAGTGCTTTTTAAGAAAAGTGTGGATAGGTACATGGATGGAAGGGGTATATTAAGGTCACATATGGAGGGCTATGGTCTGGGTGCAGATAGATAGAACTAGGCAGAAGACCGGGACAGCACAACTGGATGGGCTAAAGGGCCTGCTTCTGTGCTCTATAACTCTATGACCATATTGGGTGTCTTTTAAAACTGTCTATTAACCAGCTAACGGCCCCTGCACGGGCAAGAACAAACGTTACCTCACTAAACGGCCTTGATGAAGGGTCTCGAGCCAAAGCGTAGACCAACCATCTCCCTCCATAGATGCCGCCAGACCCATTGAGTCCCTCCAGTATTTTGTGTGTTGCTCCAGAACTCCAGCAGTGTCTTGTGCCTCAAGGAACAAGAA